>NW_015151242.1:262773-303026 GCF_000732505.1 Cyprinodon variegatus | reverse complement strand
CACAGCCAAACAGGAACAGATGAGGCAAAGCTACTATGAGAAAAAGCAGAGTGAGCCTAACGTTAGAGCTTGAACTAACAGATTTTGTAGAGTGGGAGAATAGAGATAGAATGAAGCAGAATGATGAAATGGTTCCCTATATCCTCCAGTAGTCTGTAGCAGCATAACTATAGAGATAGCTCAGGATGTGAAACACAATACGAATACACATTGTGAATTATATATTCAAGCATCACACGACAACCATCACCAAGACTTCTATAACACGGTTTTACTGGCTTTGGTTATTAACCTGGATGCCACAGTGACTGCTGCTGCGTAACTTCCACAATCACCACATCAGCAGGGTTGCCAGATGTCACTGACTCACGTTTTCAAGCCCAAAAATGCTCATAAACTGTCTGAATATACGAAATCTCGCTCAATTTGAACCAAAGTCTATTGATACATTTTTTAACCAAAGACGGCCATCCTAAACTGCCAGATTGGGAAACACCCCAACCCACCAACAATGTATGTAAGACAGGAAAAGTTAGCCTTTAGATGCAAAGCCCTATCATGCACTGGAACATATTTTTACAAAATATTGAAACATAAATTCGGCAAATATAAGATGAATATCGTAGTTTGGTTTAAAGAGAGCATTTTAGCTTTATTATAATTTGCTATGTTGCAAGGATTTTACAGTTTGAAGAAATAGGATTTTACAGTTTAAAGATAAAGAAAATTACACCATATGCCAACCGCCACATGGATGTGCATGACAAGGAAAGGCTATATATACTGAATGCATCGGTGGTTAATATTGTATTACTGTCATAGGTAGGTGCTTCGGCCGGAGAGTAAGTGTTTGGGCCGGTATGATTTAAGGAGGGCCGGCTCTCGCACCCTGAAATTAGGACCGGCCCACCGGGCAAATGCCCGGTATCACGGATTACCAGTCCGAGCCCGTACGGTACCAATTGAAGGGTATGGACAATGATCCAGTTGACATTTCAGGATTTAAAAAAAGTATTGCACTTCCTGTGGCATCACTCATAGAAATATTGATTGGTTGTTGCATTATTTTCACAAGTAAAACATTGATCATTTATTGGTTTGATAACTGTTTATATTTATGTTGATCTTTAATAAAATTGTTACAAAGTTGTTTACATTTCAAGCTATGTTCAGTAATAAAGATACTGTATAAAGAATAATGTTATTTTAACGTTGGACAATATTGTAACTTAACTCACCTAGTTACTACTCATAGCTGTACATCCTGTGTAATAGAAAAAAAAATATAAGACTCATTTTACAGCAGAATATACCAAAGTATATCCATGTCTAGTGTGGGCGAAGGATGAAGTGTGTATGTATGGGGCACGGGGCAGGTAGGTTGTCTTCTGCAGGGGGGAGGGTTCGATAAGCATCTCCCTGAAATGAGTTATTGGAATTTGGGATGTCTGCTATAATTTCATCAATGCACCAAAACCTAAACCGCACGGTGAAGGGCAGTGAAGCGGCATGCGGCGAATTCCATGCGGTGAGATCGTTCACTGCTCCTCCCTTACTGTACCTCATGCTACTATGTTAAACATTTAATCATGAATGCTTATTATATATTTAAGCCCACGTAGTGCTTATTTATAGTGGGCTTACACTTAGAGCTCCTGTTGCCTTACGAGCCTTATATAAGAATTTTACATTTTTGCTCCTCCAGACAGATTTATTTTTTGTTTCTGCGTCCAATATGGCTCTTTGAGCACTTTGGCTTTTTGACCCCTGCCTTATAACCTTCCATGGCTGGAAATGGTTCAAGGTGGTGCTAAAAGTTAAAGATTTGTTTCCAAGAGTACCCCTTGTGGACTGCTCATTGTCTCCTTTGTCTGTCTTCACGAAAACTGTCCGTCCTGTGTGTTGCTGCCGCTGCAGCTGTTTTTTTGTCATGTTTGTTCCAAGAGTTTGTCAGACCGCAGCTGTTTGATCCTCACCACAGTTGTGTTCTCACAACATGCTTGTGTTGCTAAGGAAGGCCTGTCAAATGTTCATAATAGTACATAAATATTTCTCCCAGTTCCTATAAAATGTGGAGACACCCTGTAAAATGTAGTAAAAGCTGCTGTGATATGTTGATGACAAGATGGCATAGCTCCACAGAAATACAATATCCTTGAAGGAAAAAGCTGTAAACTGACTGTATACTGTAGCTTCTCCTGCTGAAAAGCTTTTTGCTTTGAACAACAGTACAGCAGACGGTGGAGCTTCTGCAATTGAGTAGCAACAAGTATATCAAGGTATAAGATCAAAAGAAGGTAAAACAAACAGAATCTTTCCCACACCCCTATTTTCCAAACACTGCAGCCCACAAGTTATATCTGCTTGCAAACGAACATTCACAGAAACAGCTTTGCCCTCTCCCCATCAGACATTCCCTCCCATAGCCGGCTAAAAAAGTGTTTCCCAACGCTGACAGGGAAAATGGATGGCCTCCATTACGTTTGGCTACAAACACATTCCGCCAGGATGAAGGGGCCGTAAATTATCCCGTGAGTGCGCAGCGCAGGCCACAGTCGAGCCAACAACACCCCCGCCACCCCACGCACATTTTTAATGGGGTTGGCCCGTCCGCAGTTTGCAAAACACTGAATCACACGCCCCATATCCAAACACACACTGTCACCTGTGTGTATATAAACGATGTGCGTATGTTACTGAAATAGAGCAGGCTTGTTGGTTCGAGCACCTGGGAATAAGTCCTTGAACGTCTCATCTCAATACTTCAGGTTTAACAAAGGCATGCAGTGTAATAAATATCAGCCTGGTTGCTGTCCTATGACTCGGCACAGCAGACTTCTGTTACATTACAGAACAATAAATGAGTGACGGGCAGCACACTGACAGGTCTAATGATGTGAAGCTGGAGGGTGTAACTGTAGAAACATCAGCACTATGTCGGGTCACATTCAGTTCACATGACACAGGAGTTGCTGGCAGCTGGAAAACCATCAAATAGACCTAGACATTGCCCCGTGGCAGGGTGAAATGCTAAGCATTTGTGCATAAATCATTGTGGTGAAATGGTAAAATGTGAGCTCCCACAAGGAATAAAGCTTATATGTCTTGTGTGACAGTCCCCTCCCAGTCTCAGCGTGTATCTCTAACTGCAATCTAGGTCCTGTTTTCTGGGCTGTTGACAACAAAATCCCCAAAGGCAATTCCTTCCAACTGTATGTAACCATTTTTTTTTCTTCTCACAGTATTTCATCTGCATTTTTGTGTCCACTGCCCCAAATCAGACTTTACAGGGAAACTCAAGAGGCCTAAATGGGGCCTTAAACTGAGGGCTTTTTAAAAGTTAAGCCAAGGATTGTTGAGCTTCAGGGACGACGGATTTCTTTATGTACTTTATCTTCCAAAAGTATTACTGCAATAACCCAGTCAATCTTTCCAAAGTGTATCCTGTTAAATCTGCATATTACCATACATTTTATCTTAGAGAACAATACAAACTATTTCATGATTGGAAAATAGAAGAAAATCAGCTATCATTTTCTAAATATTTGACAAGACAAGAAAACTGTAGTATGCATTGGCCTTAGACCACATTTGCTCTGATACCCATGATTTTGATTCAAGACAACTAACTGCCTCCAAATTCACCAAATAAGTAAAAATAATTTCTGTGTAATGTAATCCCAGTGAATGCTGTTCTTTGAAAACCCAAATGTTTTTCGGAAACAAATGTTAAAATAAAGACCAAGAAACACAACAAATATATTAAAGATAAAGTTGTGATGATGAGAAACATGGACAAAGAGAAGGACATTTAATAAAGGTATCCAGGAGAAAAGTTGTGTTTTTAGGCCACCAAAATCCATATAGAAAAATGGTTAATGTTGGTGCCAGCGAGGAGCAGGCAGCCTTTTTCAGCAACTCCTTTTTTTCCCTGAGTTTTCTTTCTTTCATCCATCTTTTTCATTATTATTTTCATTTTTGCATTCGCATCTTTCTTATACTATTTCTAACATAATTAAGTTCACGTTTTTTCCGGAAAGCTCTGTTTTTCATTGTTTTATTTTGCTGTCTTTTGCTGGTCAGCGTATTTGACCAGGCTCCCTTTGTTTACACCTGGGACCAACTGCTAACCGTGTGGGTGGCGATACCACCGGGAAAGGAGGTACAGACCAACCATCCCGCCCATCATTATGGGCATCGTCAGATCTCTCTTTAAAGAGATTTTAACCGTTGCATTTCCGAAATCTCCCGAGTGGTAACCGCTTTTACACGAATGAAAAAAGTGAATATGATTGGTTTGTTTGTCCATGAGGTGGTA
The DNA here is from genome assembly GCF_000732505.1 of Cyprinodon variegatus. Lineage (NCBI taxonomy): Eukaryota > Metazoa > Chordata > Actinopteri > Cyprinodontiformes > Cyprinodontidae > Cyprinodon > Cyprinodon variegatus. The sequence goes on along the minus strand of NW_015151242.1, from coordinate 298,708 downwards.
TTGTTGTGGCGGAAGGTTCGCTAGCAAGTTTGGTTGTGGCCGGTGTCTCGGAAGCATCTTGCTGACCATTTAGCAACTTAGAGATAGTAGGTTACCAATGGGAAATTACATTGGGACCAAGTAGCACTAAATTGGTGACTTAGAAATGACACTGTCAAGGAACGGTATGGACAGCGGAAACATGCAAGAGTAGGAATGATTTGTGTCGGAGCTCGTGGATGAGTCTCCTCCGTCATACATTTTTTATTTAGAGGAGGAAAGCGGGGACGAAGTTGTTGTGGAAGAGGACGCCAGGGCGGCAGAAGCTGACAGATGACCATTGATATATGATTGCCCAAATTTAGGTGTACAGGCTGACATATAACTAACTGAAGATAATGAAAAAAACCAAACAGACTTTATGATACAATTTTTTAAGAAATATAAATGTTGACTATATTGGGACAACATCGTCCGATAAAGAGTACATTTATATACTCTTGACAGTGTTGTTTCTAAGGGCTACTTGGTGCCAATGTAATTTCCCATTGGGAACCTACTAGCACTAAGTTGCCAACTGGTTAGCAAGATGCTTCCGACAAACCGGCCACAATCAAACTTGCTTGCGAACCTTCCGCCACAACAATCCCACCCCCTTGATAAACGACCAATCACATTCACTTTATTTACTATATTCACATGTAAAGTCGGGCACCACTCGGGAGAAATGCAACGGTAGGAACAGCCGTTTCCCTATGACTTTAACCTTCTTCAGCGTCTGACTACTTCACACTTCGCAGCTCCAAACCATCACCCAACTCCCCTACTCCAAAGAATTCCATCATCCAGGCCACCCCCTCCCGCGCCATCTTGTCGCTTTCAACAAAACTGGTGAGGATTGAGCTGCAAAAGAACAAGGTGCGAAAGACTGCGGGTTCAGATGGCATTAGCTCCAGGCTTCTGAGATGTTGTGCAGATGAACTGTGTGGCCACATGTGCTACATTTTACTGAGAATAGGAGAAGTAACACAGCTGTGGAAGACCTCTGGTGTGTAAAAGATAATACATCCAAAGGACCTCAGCAACTACAGGCCAGTAGCGCTGACTTCAAACCTGATGAAGACCCTCGAACGGTTGGTCTTACACCATCTACACCCCCTGGTGAAGACTTCATTGTATCCACTGCAGTTTGCCTACTGGCCTGGGATTGGGGCAGATGGTGGCATCTTCTTCCTCCTGCACCAAGCTCTGACTCACCTGAGAGCACTGTGAGGATCATGTTATTTGGTTTCTCCAGTGCTTAAACACCACCCAGCCAGGAGTCCTAAGGGACAAGCTGGAGCTGTCAGGAGTGGACCAGCACATGTCCCAGTGGATTCTGGACTACCTCACTGTTGCATAATGTCTCCCACCCCATGCATGAAGCTGTTGGGAAGCTCACAAGCTCCTTCAGTGACAGACTACTGCACCCCAAATGCACCAGGGAGTGTTATCACAGATCCTTCCTCCCAGCAACTGTAAGATTCTATAACCACGACTGTTCCCAACAACCTCAATAAGTTGTCAGATTCATGCTGCACAGTTTCTACCAAAGTCAGTTAAATAACATGCTGCTGTCATTTTGCACATCTCTGATGTTGCTTCTATTTTCAAATATCCATTACTGTAAAAATGTCTGCAACTGTATATTGGCTATTGATTCTCCAGGTGCACAGTTTTCATATTGTTATAACACTTTACAGTAAAGTATTTTATTGTTTGTCTTTTAACTCTTTACCGTTATGTTGTTATAATACATTTTTCTAAGGTCCACATTTGTGTGACCATTTTTTTTACCTACTTGTAAAGGACAATGGGTGACAAATGGTAGTGTTTATCACCATAAAGAACCCCCAATCCTCCCAGTGAAACATGGTGTTGGCAGTATTATGTTATGGGAATGCTTCTTTTGAGCAGGGATAGGTTAATCACACTTAAAATAAAAAATGGATGAAGCTAAAAACAGATTGATAGGTTAAGCTCTACCCTCTCTCATACTGTAGTTTATTTTAGACAAATACATGTGCAACGTTATCATTCTACATGTGTGAAAAGTTTGTAGTCGAACCTCACATTACTTTTAGCTATAATTGCAGCAAAATGTGTTTTAACAAATTATTCACTCTGGCTGAAAATGCAAAAAAGCAACTGGAGCTTTTTCAGGTTTAAAAAAAATTGTCAAACACAACCTTATTATTTTTTTCTTCCTTTCATATACTATACAATTATGCTCTGCGTTTGATGGAACTATCAGGGTAGTGATGAAATACGGCAATGCTTGTCAAAAACCTCAAAGGGTTTCGATACAAGTAACTGTGTTTGCATCTTTTTGTGTTATACAATTTGTCTGTTATCACAGCAAGATAAAGTTATGTCTATGTTATTTTGTTGCTGGTGGCTACTGACATTAAACCTGTAGAATGTGGTTGGATGAGTTTCTTTAAATAATATCATAGTCCTATAATTTTTTTTACTGGAAATCTATCTCTAGAAAAATACTTCTTGGCATCACAGAACTTGCTTGTCCCACTGGATGTGTTTCTTTTTCCAATTCTATATTATCAGTCTTCCATGCTTGCTTCAGTGGAAAACTTGTGCTGTTGTGTTAGCAGCAGAGTTTTTCAGCTTTATTTTTCTTTTTTGAAAATACAGTATGCCTAAACTGCACTGGTGGAGAGGGGCAAACAGGGTGCATTTACATAAATGCACATACAAAACTCAAAAACGAATAGTAACCACAAAAATTAGAATAGCAAAACACATGCAAATGAATGCAGCAAAAGTGAAATGCTACAATCACAGTATAGAGAATAGCAACTCATATAAAAAAAAATTGAATCCAATTATTTTGCTTATCCAACAATATGGTTGAAAGTTATTATTATTTTAGCTTTCTTTTAGAAAACCCTGATATTTAATGCAATTTATTTGAAAAAAAAAAATATTCTATTGAAGTCTGAACACTCCATGAACAATAATTATAGCACAATCCCATCTTCTAAATATGGTACAACAATATATATCATCACAAGGCATACTACACTCCCATAAACAGAAAATGGAGTTTCATTTCTAATACTGACAGAACTTTGACAGTTCTGCTCTGCATAAATCATTATCTTTAGAAACTTAACATTTGCTCAGTTTGCAGCATTTATTGCAATAAAAACAATCACAACTGAGGCTATTGTTACGTGTTAAGCCAGTAACTTCACAATAATAATGCATGTTCCTCATCCTAGCTTCGTCTTTACTGCCAGCACTGTTCGGATGCTGATGTACTTTTGCTGTAGCCCAGATGTCCTTAACAAATGAATACTGTATGTTGAGCCTTGGATTTAAAGCTTGCATACCATCAGTGAACCAACTCCTGTGGTACTGCTTGTGTGTCAGATTTGCAGATGTACAAGAAGCTGTCATGATCTTGGCAGTGATTACTGCCTCATTCCATTCATTTGTCTAACTCTTCCCGGTTTCTCATCACTGCTCATCCGATCCACCTGCTCCTGCCTCTATTTAAAGTGCTTGTATCCAGTCATCAGTGCCAGATCATTCTTGTTCTCCCTAGCCATTGGTGAGAGTGTTTTTAGAGTACCTTGGTGCTTCTGATTTTCTGATCCTGACCTGTTCTGCCTCTCAACCAATGAGCCTGCCTGTTCCCATCTGATCTGAGTGGTGAGAGGGTTTTTAGAATTATCTTAGTGTTTCTGATGAACTGATCCCGTTTTGCCTCTCAAACATTGAGCTTGCCTGTTCCCATCTGAATGGTTTGCCTGACCTTTTTTTGGACTCCTGGGTCTCTGAGTCTGCCTGTTCGTGTTCTGTTTGCCTGACCTGGCTTCGGACTCATGCATTTTTTTCAGTGCTGCAGCATCTGGGACACTCTGGGCGGTGCCCGCGGCATCTTGTGGAAGCCCACCATCTGGATCCTACCTAGTTCTCTGGCTATTTACTTTTAAATCAGAGTTACCTGCCTCAGATGCTGTTGCAACAACAGATCAGTGTTTTAATAAACGATTCGTGACTAATCCCACTGTCTGTCCTGACTTGAATACTGAGTCCTCTGTTTTGAATCGTTTCAGAAACAGTGTGTGCAAAGGTTCCCGCTTGGGATTTAAGTACGTATATAAGAAAATATAATCAACTACATTAGTTTTTTTTAAGTGTTAAAATGTTTCTAATTAACTAACCAAAATGAATGCCTTACAGTCCAGGCCCTAATATAAGAAAAAAAAAAAACATGTAAAAACATACTCCAAGTTACAAAAAAAGCAAGTTAAGACAATCTGAAACATAGCATGAAATAACAAAAGCGATCGAGATCACTGGAGGAGATTATCTTTAAATAATATGGCCAGACCCTGGTTCCATATTACCGTATAAAAAAAAAAAACAGGATACACAGACAGATTACATGTTTAAAAAAGAATGAAAGAAAATCTAACCTTTTCTTTTGTTCCTCCAAATGCGCTCTGGGTGGGAATCATGTTTATGTTTTTTCTAGGGGTCAGGTCCATAGAAATGAATGGTTATTAGGAATGCATGATATTATCAGCATGCTCTCGGTATAAGCTAATATTAGCTAGCCTAAGCACTGTTTTTGCTGGTCTCATTTTTGGATTTGAACTACTTTTGTTATTTACCGAACATTCATATATTTACAGGTCATGATAATAGTCTATAGACAGATTTTTCATCAAAAAGTGGAAAACTAGAAATATCCCAGTAATTATCTTAAAATTTTATTTGCAATCTAATTTAAAACAAGAAATCATGTTGGCTAAAATTAAAAACTGTAAATGAGACAAGCTGAATGCTTTGATAAATTAAGTGTGCAGAATAGACAAAATGAGAAAAAGCAATAAATGAAAATACTAAATACGTTTTTTCAAAAGTAGTTGGTTTACAATCAGGACCTCTCAGCAACCAGCGCACTATCATGACAAAGTGCACTACATAACCACATAACTGAAGGTTTGTACATTATTGTGTTGTGTATGACTTGAATACTGTACTAGTTTTCACAGCCAATGTTAGAGAACTTTTTTTTTTTTTTTTATACTTATAACTCAGGTCATATTCTATTTGTTAGAAATGTGTAGTGGCCAAAAAATGGAAGACCCAAAATTGAGCCAAACAGTTTATTGGAGGGCGCCAACCTGCCACTGGTTGTAAAGGAATTTACCAAAAAGTTTGCTCATACCTGCTTTAAAAGAGGCTTTCTGTTGTTGAAGTGTATCTTGTGACTCTCCTATATTTATTTCTTTGAAGATTTTGACCTTTAGGTGATTAATGAGCAGGCTAAAAAAAAATAAATGAAAAAATCTTAATATATTTCTTTCAATTAAGGCAGTTGGCAAAAATAAAGCCCATTCTCTCCAGAGAACATTTAGAGACAGTCTCCCATGCCTTCATTACTACCCGGTTGGATTACAGTAATGCACTATATGTGGGGGTAGAGTGGCTCCAACATTGCTAGACTCCAAAGAGAGCAAAACGCTGCAGCACGTCTTTTATCTGACACTCGTAAGCATGAACACTTTACCCCTATTTTAGCCTCATTACATTGGCTCTCTGTACATTTTAGGATTCTTTTTAAAGCTCTTTTGTTTGTTAAGTTTCTCCATGGTCTTGCTCTGTTTATCTTTTTCAGCTTCTAAACCTTCATGCACCCTCCCGTTCACTCAGGTCAGCTGATCATCTGTTTCTTGTGGCAGCTCCAATATGTGGAACAACCTTCCATTGCATATTAAAGAGTCTACCTCTTAGTCTGATTTTAAATCACTTCATAAAACTCATCTCTTTGTCCTGGCTTTTAACATTACATGAGATGTTGATCTTGGCTTGATATTAAGTTATTTTTGTAATTATTGTTTTAATTTTTATATGTATTTTATGCTTTTATTGTTTTTATTTAATTTAAGTCCTCTGAATCTGTGTCAGTTTGCTGTTGGTCACTGTACAGCACTTTGGTAAGTGGGAAAATTTAAAGTACTTTATAAATAAAGTTAGATCAGATTGGATTAGATTAATCATATATATATTTGTCCTTAAACTTGCCTTAGATTTACCATCAATGTTTTTGCACTTATTGTCATTAGGTAATAAATCAATTGCACCTGAACTCTTACCTGAACCATGTAGCACAACAGCATGAAGTCCTCCTCTTGCCTCTTTGGCTGATATAATGGAACGACCAGCTGTTGGGTCATGGCTGGGGTCAAATGGGCCATGGTGACGGGTCATATTATACCTGCTGCTGACAGGGAGAAAGGGTCAGCCATGCTTTCCAAGTCAACAACGAAATGAGGAGGTGGTTAGAGAAGGACTGCTAGAGAATTTAGCCATTTTTTATTGCTGCCCTTTCCTAATGACAGGCAGGACAGCTGTAACTCAGATGGTACATAAAATCCCATATGGGTTTCAGTGCACAGACAGGGCTAGAGGGAATACCAAAGAAATGTGGTGGAGGACAGACCTGACTACCAAACTTTTACTCACACATCATTTAAGTCACGGAAAAGGGTTGATCACCTCTTGACTTAGAAAAGATAAAGTCACTCCTCTCAAAATCCACCCTGATCAAACTGGTTTCATTAAAGGAAGGCAGTCAGCCAATAACCCAAACACACTGATTAATTAAATAGAGTATTCCTACAGTAAACATATAAAATCCTACATATTGTCTTTAGATGCAGAAAAAGCATTTAATAGAGTAAACTGGAATTTTTTATTCGCTACTCTACATATATTTGGTTTTGGCAATTCCTTTATAAATTGGTTAAAAATCTTATACAGCTTCCCAACAGCCTGTGTCAGGACAAATAATCAAACATCTTCCAGCTTTTGTCTCCAGAGGGGCACCAGGCAGGGATGCCCGCCCTCCCCCTCACTTTTTTGCCATTTTTATTGAGCCTCTAGCTGCTAGAATCAGATAAACTAATGTGGTTAAAAGTATAAAAGGCATGAAAATAGAGCATTAAAATTAGTCTTTACGCAGATGATGTATTACTTTGTCTCCAGCACTCAAACACTTGCCTCTCTCAAGTAATTAGATTACTAGAATCTTTCTCAAAAGTCCCAGATTATTTTAAATTGGTCTAAATCTATTGTACTCCTGGTATTAATTACTCTCTACAGAATCCCTCAGGTTTACAAATGCAATCAGGAAATATCAAATTGGGAATTACTGTGTCATCTAAATTAGCTGATGTACCAAAACCTAACCACATCCCTCTTTTAAATAAAGATAGAAGAGGACCTAGAAAGATCTCCCTTATAGGTAGGGTAGACAATTAAAATGATGGTCTTAACTAGAATTAACTACTTATTTTCATTGATCCCCAATAAACCATCACCCGACTGGTTTAAATCTCTAGATTCTTTCATTTCTAAATTTCTTTGGAAGGATAAACCCCCTCATATCTGTTGGGAATCCAGTGCGTGTGGGTTGTGTTTTCCCCCTCCACCATCAGGTTGCGCCCGGTTCTCGTTGGCCCTTTCACACACCTGCGGATGGTTGCCTCATTACCTAAGGACTCTTAAGCTGCTGACTGCCAATACCTTGACGCCAGAGTACTTGCCAGTTTTGGGTACTCTAGCCAAGCTGCGTTTTGCTGAGTCAAACTGAGTTTTTTGTCTCCCTGAGTCTTAACCTTGTTGTTTTTTGTCTTTGCCTCTCGGCAGGAAGTCATCTTGCAAACTGGATGTTTGGGCCTTCTCCCCCTGGAAGGATCATCTTGAGCTTCCTACTGAGTAGGGGATGCAAACAGGAGGTTTGGACCTTCTCCCCCCGAAAGGATTGTTTGAGCTTCACACTGAGCAGGGGATTCATCTCCACACGAACCGTTCAAGTACCTCAGGAAATCTAAGTAGCAGTCAGCTCCACCGCTCCTCTAGGAACCAACTTAACATGGGTAAACCCTGTCCGCCCTCCAATGAGTCAACCTATTTCTGGAACCACCCACACCGAGTGGATTCTTGGAAAGACACCTTTTCTGGAAACGTGAGTCCAGTTGCTGTTTCTGCTTTTGCAAATCGTAGCTCAAATTTCCCACTGAACCTGAACTAAACACTGAACTTCCCTTCTCACTTCCAGTGCCGGTTCACCAGCGCCACCAGTGTGGCGGTGACACCGCCCTCCTCCCCCCACTAGGGTGGGAAGGAGTGATTGAGACTGTTTTGTTTTTTTTTTTCAGGTTGGGGTCTGAACTGCTCCCTCTCCCAAGAACTTCTCAAGTCTTCCCTAATTGCGGAGCCCATTCCCCCGTCCTGCTCTCCCTTCCCCTGGCTGGCGCCTGGGCTCGCCGGTTCACTGTTGGAGCTTGGTGTTTGAGGGTGGATGTCTGGGCGGCTACTGGCTTATTCCTGGCGGCTGCTCCCCAGAGCCTGGCCTGCCTGGGGCCCATGGCCGCGGCTCCCAGGTGCTCTGGCATTGTGGTGGCTGGGGTATTTCCTTGGGGCCGCCTCTCCTCCTCCCTTGGTGGGGGTTGGATTTCGGGTTGGCCCCTCCTTGTCGCCTTTGCTCTTGGAGTCCCTTTGGGTGTCTGGGACTTTGGGTCCCCCAGCGCTTGCCTCGGTGTTCTGAGGGGGTGCCTCTTTGGCTTTTCACAACCACTATTGAGCATTTTTCCTTTGGATAAAATCTACATGCAGAAGTGCACTCTCACAAACAACTACAGGTGCTTTGTTCCAGGTACTTAGAGATTCACTTCCATACAGAAAGCCCATATTCTTATCGTCAGGTTCCACAGAATACTTGTCAGATTAAATGCTACTACTAATACTTCAGCGATAGTATCTAGGTGTTATTTTATTGTATGTCTTGTACCATGTCCATTGGTTGTGCTTTTCTTTTTACATCTCTTTGCAGGTGATGAAGTACACTGAAGATGTTTTATCGTTTCCCTTTTATCTCCTCTTTCTTTCATCTTTTCTCCTTTTTTTCTATTTTTCCTTTCCTGTTCTACTTACATTGCAGTGTCCATATAATCTCTAAAACTTCCTGCTTAGTTATAATAAAGCTACCTATACGCATAAATCAAATGGAATACTATGGCGATAGCTGTACTGCTCCACCATTAAAAGTAAAATCTTTTGGGCTCATTTTGGCATCAAGACAGTTATTCTTATTGTTACATTGCCAGACAGGACAAAAAAAAAAAAAAAGAACAAAACAAGATGACCAGTCAGGGAGCTGGTTACATCTGAGGAGCAACTGCGATTAGTCAATTTTTCTATACATCCAATTTGTGCGTAAAACATTTTGTTTTAGGTTTGTTCATGCAGAAGCACATTTTCAACACATAAAATAATTTTCCTGCCAACTGAGATGATTGCTGGGATAACCAAGAAATCGTTTAATGGTTTAACCCTGCTTTAAACATCTCCACAGTTATATTCCTGACCTGTCTGCTGTAGTCTGTGGTCTTAATGATCGTGAGGTATTCAAAGAACAGCATGGTTTATACAGAGAAATACACACAGGCAGTTTATTCAGCAAAAAGTTAACTTTAGCTTCTGGAGAATTTATATTAGGAATGTCGTAATATCAGAGAACCAACACAAATAACACTACTTTGTCTCTTAAATATAAATCCTATGAAAAACATTGAAATATATTGTTTTGATTCAAAAAACATTAAAGAAAATCAAATGGGTATGGGGTTTTGCAAGGTCATTGTTCATGGATTCCCTTCACCTTTGAAATAAATGTCATACTGAAAATCTAAATGTAATTTCTAATCTATTATGATGGTTTTCATCGTTTTAGCTCAACTTAATATATATTATTTGCAGCCGCCAAAAAGTTACTGATCTGTGGTATTCAATGTTATTTCTTGCTACACCCTTTAATGCCCAGAGTGTTGCAGCTGGCTTTGGGGCAAGCACAGGTGCATCAACTGTCTTTAGATGCATCAACTGATACACAGTCCTCCCCGAAACCCCTCATCAGTTTGACCCAGTTTCACCCACACTCTTCCCCTTTTCTCTGAATGGTGTACATTCACCTGGAACATTGAGCACACATCCTGTCAACGTGCAAATCATTAAAAACACTGCTCTCAAAGGAATTTCACTTACTTCCAGAAAATGGCTTGAAGATAACATTTCAAGCTTTAGATAAAAGCCATATTCCCTTTCTAGTAATTTTTACCAATTCACTTCACTTCAGTTTATTTGTATAGCGTAATTTCATATTGTATTATCACAACAGAGTTTAGAGTCAATTTAAAGGTCCCATATACATCAAAGTTCATATTATAAACATTTTGTAACAATCATATGTGGAAACCTGTGTATAATTTACAAACACAAAAACAACTCTTTCCCCTCTATCATTGCCTATCTCCAGCTCCAGTACATGTGCTCATAATGCTCTGTTTAAAAAGCATGATGTCATCAGGGGAAATAAGCTGTACATGGCGGTCTGTAGCAGCGCATCGTTCAAGCAATGGCTTTCATCTTATGTATTATTCAGCCCTCCTACCTCCATCTTTACAAACTCTGACTGGTTGCGCAACATCCTTTCTTTGGTAGTATAAGGCGAGGCTTGATAAGGAGATTTTCAGTAAAAACCCTATCCCAAATGAGCACCAAAACATTTTTTTCATTATGCAAAACACTGAAAACCAGGTTCAATTTTATAATATCTATTCAGTGTTGTTGAAGGCAGCAGACCAGCTGATGCCTCACTCCAGAATGGAGTCACAGTTAAACAGAACATCAGGCCAAATGAAGATACTATTGCAACAACAAAAGAGAGAACATAAAATTAGAAATTGAACTAAAATATATCAGAATAGGAGAATAGAGATAGAATGAAGCAGAATGAGTAAAAGTTTTCTCCTTGTCCTTCGCCAGCCTAAGCCTATACAAGCACAACCAAAAAGACAGCTAACCTCAGCTGCTTTAACAAAAACCTTTAAATTGGAAAGATTTGAGCCTATCCTTAAAAGTCAACAGGGTCTTAAGGTTTAACTGGAATTCTTACCACTTGACTCTCATACATGTCTGGAAGCAGACTTCTAGGAGTCACAGTATGTCTTCTGTGTTGTCTATTTTTGCTTTTTTTCCTTTTCTCAATTTCATGCACTCTTTCCTGACTATCTATTTCTCTCTCTCATTAGTTCTTAGGGCCTCTTTCTTTCTTACTCCCCTTAATGTCTCAGTGTCTGTTGTATATGATATACAAAAAACAAGCAGAACATTATTGTCTGCTTGAACTGTTGAACTGTAAAGTGCCTTGAGATGACATGTGTTGTGAATTTGGCGCTATATAAATAAACTGAATTGAATTGAATTATGGCGACAATCACAATGGACTGTTTGTGAAAGCAAATCTATTGGGCTATCATCTCGAGCTGGGACATCGAATCCCAGAGCCATACTGTTTATAGATGTTGAAGCCTGGCCTGTTTTTCAGTGTAGTCCTCTTTCTCTTACTGTGACTACATGTATGTCCTCTTTTTCATCCTCTAAGATGGGAGCTGGCTCGGAGCATTTCTGTCTGGCTTTGTTTTTCCTGGACGGGGACGCCTGTGGGGCTGGTTGAGAATTAACTTTTGTACCCTTGCCTCTCTCTGTATGCCTGCTTCTGTCTCCATGTACCCCAGTCGGTCTCGGCAGATTTTTGCTCCCACTGAGCCTGGTTTTGTTGGAGGTTTCTTCCTATTAAAAGAGAGTTTTTCCCTCAACTGTCACTACAAACATGCTTGGGGTAAGGGATTGCTTTTGAGTCAGTAAGTCAATGCAGTCAGCTGGTTTTCCTAAGATAGCAAACCTTGAACCAATCTAACTGTATGATCCGGTTGAGTTGTCTCTTTGACAATTCTTGATCAAAAATAACACCAAAGTATTATCAGAGGCTAATTACATGCCATACAGATGAAGTGACAGAGTATTCTGCTAATTTTTTAAAAGACTTGGAAAACATAGACCTTATACTCATCTCTATAATATTCAGCTTACTGGAGATTATGGAAGATTTTTTTCTTTAACAATAAAAGCTGAAATATGGCAGAGAGAAAAAATTACTTAAATTTGCGTAATGGTGTTCCCTTAAATACTACAGTACTGTCAAACCTTTCTAATTCAGACCGATTGTATCAAATGTAGCACTAAGATCTAATAGGACAACTACAGGTACAGTACAAGTCCATTATCTTAGGCTATGAGATACCAATCCATCAATCTTTTACCACTTATTTCTTCAGGGTCACACTGGGACCGGTGTCTATCCCTGGCAGTCTACGAACGAAAGGTGGGCTACACCCTGGACAGGTCGCCAGTCTGTTGCAGGGAAACATAGAGACACAGAGGCATACAACCAACAACACAGGTAAGGACAGTTAAGAGACACCAATGAACCTAACAGTTATGTTTTTGGACTGTGGGAGGAAGCCGGAGTACACGGAGATAACCCATGAATGCACAGGGAGAACATGCTAACTCTTCATCTGTGCAACAAACTGCAGCCCCAGGATTATTATAACCCAGTAATAAGAATCCCTATTCCAGCATTACTCTGAAAGCCCTGAGAGAATATGAACTACATCTTCATCCAAAAAGTTGAATTATTTTATATTTAACTTCTTACTCAACCTGCATGTGGCCATTGTTCCATTATAACCCCATGATTCTTTTAATAACTAATAACTAATAATAACTGATTAACACAGTTTATTTTCTTATCTTTCTTATACAATAATAATTTGCTACAGGAAATTACATTTATGCAGTGCAACCTTATGAATATTTTAGTAAAAAAAGCATATTTATTCAGGTTTCCTTAAAAAGTATTTATGAATCAGTGTTTCTATGTTCCTTTGGTTTGTCTGCTCCTCTGTCCTTGAAAGTTGGCCTCTGCAGAACGCCCGGTTCTAATCTAGGTTTCGTTACGTTTAAAGGGAGTTTTTTTTCTCTCCAGTGTCGCTGCATACATAAGGAATTATTCTGTAAAAAAATTAAAAAACAATCCAGTGGACCTGGTTTCCAAGGTTTGAAGCCGTTTTGCTTCCCGTCCAGGAAGCTTTCTCAATTCAAATGTTTGGATTTGCAGTGAGTTTGAGGCTTTATATAGACAAGGCCTTGTATTGCTTAGAAATACCAAGTCCAGTGGATTGTATTTTTAAACTTTTATGGAATGACTATAACCTGGATGACTGAGAATCTTCATCAGCACATAAGGAATTACTGTAGAGCCAATGATTAAAGGCAAGCATATATCTATGGTCACCATGCTCATCCAGGAGGAGTACAAATCCTGCAAATCAGTCACTCGATGCAACCAGCAGGTTTTCCTTAGACTGAACACTTTTTACCAATATGACTTTATGATCTGATTGATTTGTTTCTGTAGTGCCTTGAAATGACAAGTGATGTGAATTGCTGCTGTTTACATTGACCATATAGAAAATTAAAGAAGGACAGCACCAAAGAAGTGATCATGGCAGCACATGAGCATGCCTTAAAAATATGAGCAAAAGAGTCCCAGATGTACATGGATAATCCCATGTGCAGGCTATGCAAATAGGGTCCAGAAACACTCAAGCAGATATTAGCAGGAAAGGAATATATGGAATATCACAAACAAGTGGCTGGTATAGCACACCATGTGAAAATTGGAGCCACCTTCCAAAATGACGAGAATGATAAAGCTTAGATCCAGTGAGACTTCTAGATACAACAGACAAAACACTAATGTCCAAACAACTGACATCATGATAACTGATAAGCAGCAGAAGAAAGGTATAGTGATCTATGCGACTATCCCAAAATGTTGAAACATAAAAAAGACATAACAATATATAATGGAGAAATACCAAGGGTTAAGGGAATAACTAGAAAGACCCTAGAGCGTGAAGGCACCTCTACTGTCTGTGGTCCTCTGAGTACTTGGGGCACTTACCCCCACATCGGAGTGGCGCCAACAGAAAACAGGTAAAATATCAAGTGTCTCAGTCCAGAGGAGAACAGTCTAAGGATCCAAGCTTGAGATGAAGAATCTTTAACAATCTTTACTTTTACAAAATGAGTATATGGGGTGTGTTGTCCTGGTGGTTAGAGCAGTGCGCTTGTTCTCTGAGAAGGTTGCAAGTACCCGGGTTCGATCCCCACAGCCTCCACTCTGGGTTCCTGAGTTTTTTATTTTTGCATGTTTTGCTATCTCAAAGTTTTATCATGACTGCAACTTTTTCTAAAATTAATAATTAGCATGCAATCATTCATTAAAAGGAACATATGCTATGTTCTTGCTAATGTAGCAACTAGAATGGATGTTAACATACCAGAGAATAGTGAGGCAGTCCTTCGATCTATACCCATCAAGTGTTATGTTTACAGTAGAGGGCTTTATTCTGACAGCTTCAGTCTGACAGCTTTATATTAGGAGGACAAATTAGATGAATCGAAGTAATGTATTACATTCTACAATGTTACATTTTTTTCATTGCACTTTATTTGTTTCTTCTTATTAATGCTTCTCAAAAATCTGATGTCTGTCAATTTTCCTCCATGATAGGTTACAACAGTAATGTTGTGTGGAAATGTATACACCAAGATTTTCATTTTTCCTCTTTTTTATTGCAGCTATTTTGAAAACAGTGATAGTGAGAAATTATTTTCAAACAGAGAAAAACAAACTGACAAATACTGTATAAATGTTGATTTTGCAAGAGAGGGGTACACTGGGAAAACGATCTAGAAATAAGCAAACATTTCTGAAATTAAGTGTATTTACCATTAATTTGAGTTGGTAAAAGAGATAGTTCGCCAATAGAAGGAGTATTTTTACTCTTGAAATAAGACAATTAGATAAAATGCACTTTGAAATAAGACAATGTAATTGTGTTTTCTTATTTTAAATGTACATTTTCTTGTCCCATTGGCAAAATGCCCCTTTTACCTCCTCAATACAAGAACAAATTCACTTATTTTAAGAAAAAAATGACTTATCTAGATTTAGATTTTTTCCAGTGTACCACTTAGGTTTTTTGCTCCGGAAACTTCAAATGGCTAGCACCTCCCCGATTTTACCTTTATATGAAAATATGTAACAGGTGTTTTTGTTGCATCAGGATCTCCTTAGTTCTTGCTTCTAGAGTCCGATCTAAGTTTCCTTGTGTATTAGAGGCCTGTTCACAGTGTTGCTGTTATCATTTGACTCTGCTTCAGTTTGTTTGAGTCCTTTTGGGCCTAGGTAAACAGGCCAGTCTTGATGATTTTTTTTCCCTTCATAAATTGATGATTTGTTGATGGGATTACAAGTCTCTGTGTACTTATCTTGACAATATAAACCTCTTTAAAAAAGAAGAAATTTAACAATACCAGACTGGCTCCTTGGTTTTAATACAGAATGGTGTACTTCTAATCAAAATTCTAGGAAACTGGAAAGAAAAAGACGCTCTTCCTGTCTACAGGATCCCTACCTGATGGAAATACAGGCTGTATGAAAACCCTTGATGGAGCTGGAAAAGCATATTTCTCATCCTTAATGGCGGAGAATAGGAATAATCCTAGATTTCTTTTTAATACAGTTGCCAGACTCACACAGAGCCTTATCACTGTTGAAACGTCTACTACCCCGGCTCTTATACGTAATGATTTTATTGGATTCTTTATAAATAAAATTGATTTTATTAGAAATAAGATAATTAGTACCCCTCTAAATATAACTGGTTCATCTCTGGAAGGTGAGGCTGCATCTGTGGTAACTGTAGAACCTGAACTGGGTTTGGACTGTTTAGTTCCATGTTTAGCAAAACTGTTATCTTCGTCAAAGCCTTCAGCTTGTATGTTAGACATCTTCTGATTTTCACTGTCATTTAAGATAAAATTCACCTATCTCTGTTAGGGGGATATGAACCTCAGGCTTTTAAAGTAGTTGGACTTCAACCTTTCATTAAGAACCCATCTCTCGACCCAGACGACTTGGTAAATTATAGACCTATAACAAATTTTCCTTTCTTATCTAAAATTCTTGAAAAATAGTTTCTAAACGAGTATGTGACCACTTACATTATAATGAACATTTTGAAGAGTTTTTGTCAAGTTTAATAATAGCAATGAAACAGCTCTGGTGAAAGTCACTGATATTCTCATGGCCTCAGAAAATAGACTAGTATCTGAACTTTTCCTGTTAGATCTCAGTGCTGCATTTGATACAGTTGACCATAATATTCTTTTAGAAAGGCTTCAATATTTTGTAGGAATTAGGGGAACAGCACTAGACTGGTTTAAATCTTATCGGACGATTTCAGTTTGTTCACTGTAATCATAAATCTTTATCAAGCTACAGGGTTACCTGTGGAGTGCCACAGAAATCAGTGCTAGGGCCAATTCTCTTTACTCGGCTATATTCATCCATAAAACTTGATGAAACCCTTTACATAGACTAAAGGCATGTCTTAAATACATAAAACCTGGTTGACTCTCAACTGTCTACTTCTGAATGCCGACAAAACATAACTCATTGTCTTTGGTCCAGTCTCTGAAGCATAAAAGGATTAGTGATTCACTTAATCTGGATGGGATTAAATTTATCTCCGATATTAGAGTAAACATCTTGGTGTTATTTTTAATTAGGACTTGTTATTTTTGTTATTTTATTATTTAAATCACGTCTTTCTAGAATTTCCTTCTTTCATCTCCAAAATGTTGCAAAAATTAAAAACTTTCTTGTCCAGGGGTGATGCTGAGAAACTAGTCCATGCATTTCTTAATTCAAAGCTGGACTATTGTAATTCTATACTATTAGGATGTCCACAAACTGTAGTTAAAAGCCTTCAGATGATCCATAATGCTGCAGCCAGAGTTCTGATAAAAATGAAAGAGAGATAATATTCTCATGTCTGTTCTTCATTGGCTTCCTGTTAGATATGTAATAGAGTTTAAAATCCTCCTTCTCACATATACGTAAAGCCTTAAATAACCAAGCTTTATATTATCTCAGAGATCTGATCATACCATATGTTCCTAACTGAGCACTTCACTCTCAATCTAACAGAGCACTTCACTCTCAATCTGTAGTTTACTGTTGGTTCCTAGTACTCCTAGAATGGGAGTCAGACCTTTTAATTATCAGGCTTCTCTCCTGTAGAACCAACTACCAGTTTTTGTCTTTGAGGCTGAAACCCTGTCTACTTTTACGGTCTGGCTTAAAAAGTTCATTTTTTATTAAGCTTATAGTTAAAAACAGTGATGTTTGCTTAGTTGAGTATAGAGGTAGGTGAAGGAAAGTTTGCACTTAAGGCCCTTAGAGTGTTGATGAACTTGTACAGCTTCAGGTATTCCAGGATCCACATGTATGGCATTGACTCATGGGTTTTCATGTAACTCACCCAGGCAGTGCACAGGTTTGTTTATCTGGTTTTGCGTTCTCAGGCATCTGTTCCATCAATCAGCGGTTTGCTATTCGCTCCTCAGGTGTTTTTACCAACGCCTTTCTGCACCTCTGTCAAGTGTGGATCCGTGTGCCTATTTATTGTAGATGCTATCCATGTCAGTTTATTGGCTGATAGTTGGCCTTTCATTATAAGGGCTGTTCTGCCATTGGGCAGCCATATAGGTTGCACTATTCTTCAGCACTTGGTTTATTTATGCCGCTACATGCTAGATGTTTAGCTATACAAATATATCCATTTATCCATCCATTTATCCATCCATCTATCTGATTATTTTTTTTTTTTTGTTACTCTGTTGGATAGTATTTCTTACTAAAACATTTTTGTATATTTTCTATCTGATATAAGTATAACAGATTATTAAAGAGAGTGTGTTAAACAATGTTTAGTGGTTATTGTATCTGAATCATGTTGTTTTAAAACAACAACACTGTCCAGATCAAGGTTGATCTGGCCATGTCTTGATTATATTAAGAACTTGAGTTATAGTTATGATGCAAAAACTAAATTAATAACAACAACTAACGCAAGGAAATAATTAACTCCTAAGCTGGTCACCGACTCTCATTTGGCAATTAAGACACAAAAGACAGATCAATTCCCTTTGCACTGGAAATAAAATGCAGAAAAATTTCTAGATTTATTTAACCCAGGGGAAACAAATTCTAGAGCTTTTAATCCTGGCCTTTTCAGTGGAAAAAGGGTTAATGCCTCCTTTCTGGGCACAATGAATGTGGACATTTTTGCTTTTACATTTGGAGATCCCCCACTTATAATTTAGCGCATTAAGGTCATCAGCGGTGGTTCCGCAAATTCATGAAGGCATTTCAAAACATTTGAGCAGCTCTGTTTTCTTTTACCTTTTGAAGACAAGGCCCTATAGGTTTGCTTAAAAATTGCTCATTTAGATTCTATATAATGAAATTATCTTGTTCCTGATAATATCAAGAAGCAGTCTAGGAGTGCACAGGTGGCTGAAAAGCACAAATGTGAGAACCAAATCGGTGGGCTGTTTCCATCTGCCACTAGAGTGCAAATATGTAGAAATGTTATAGACAGAATAAACTACTGTGGTGGCATAAATCACTCCATGTTCAGGGAATTTGACCTCCATCTGTTTTTTGTTTCTTTCTCACTATCCTTCTATTAATTTCACTCTGATAAACACCACCAACATTTGACAAGTTCACTGGGATGACAGGCTAGTTAACATCTATGTCTACATGACATTTGCACCATGTCATCTTACTTCTGTGCAAAACGCAAAATAACGCAGGTAAAAAAATCGCTGAAGTATTTAGTTATGTCAGTTCAATATGCAGAGCAGTTTGTCAGTTGACCACAAAAGATAAAATCACACAGACAGCCCTCTTCACGGAGGTCTGGCGTTTTTCTACTGCAGACAAATACACTCTTTGGTTTGCAGGTAATTAGAGGCTGGAGGCCTTCCATCAAACAAGCTCACCCTCTTGACTCAACAAATATTGATAAAGCATCTGTCTGCAAGGATTGTTTGTCCTGGCCAACCATGCAGAAAGAAGTGTCTCCATCAAGGTGTTGTTTTCCTAATTGATTTTGTGCAAAGAATTTTGAATATGTTATCCCCACTGTGTGTGTTAAAAGCATTTTTGCACATCAGGACATATTCATACAAAAAGTATGTGTGCATCCAAAACGCAGAGTTCAACACAAAGGCAGCCAAGTATTTGGGTGAAGCCAAGCAAGGTGCATAAATGCCAGTGAGAGGGGATCCCTCTGTCTGTCTGTTCCTGTTCTGTTTGTGTGTGTGTGTGCGTGTGGGTGTGTGTGTGTGTGTGTGAGTGAGTGAGAGATAGAAAGAGAGAGAGAGCCTGGCTAGTTGTCTGGAACTAAGCCTGGAGTCTATCCAGGCCATCACTCACACTTTACCCAGGGAGAGGGCGTCGGACAGGTTTTATTAAAACTCTGTCAGAGGGTGTGTGTGTTCTTGTGTGTATGTGCGTGAATTTTGCCCCAGGCTCAGAAGAGATATCATCTCTACTTTGACATGTTCTTTCATCTTGCCTTTCTACTTCTTGACAGACACTATTTTGGTTGCCAGTCATATTTTTTTCTTTTACTCGGGCCTTTCTGCAAGGCTTACCAAATCCTTTATAATGTGTTCTGCAGCACCTCACTTGCTCTCTGTGTAATGCATTGTAAATTGTACAACAGAAGCAAAATATATACAATGCATGGGAATCATAACATAAGGATTTAAAAAGAACATTTTAGGATTTCCACTATTCTACAGCAGTAAAGCACATTTATAGTACATATTTTGCCCAAACCCTAACATTATCCAGATCCTTGCAAAAGTAATGGCATGCTTTCAGCGTTTTTCCTATGTTGTCACATTACAATTTATTGCATTTTAATAAGATTTTATGTTACTGACCAACACTAAAAACGCATATAAAAAAGGTCCATCTTTCACTGCAAGCTTAAATCCTAACTAGATTACCACGATGAGAGATTAAGATTTTTGTCAGTTTCTTTCGACTTAGGTCTGGACTTTGGCTGGGCCTAAACCATTCTGATGAAGTACTGGCTGTATGTTTAGGCTGGTCCTGTGAACCTCTTTGTCTGTCTTAATTTTTTTTGTAACCCTAAACAGTTTTTTTTTTTTTTGATCTATCCTCTCATTAATCTCTGACTTTGCTCAACAGGATCAGCATTCCTGACCCTGCTGAGAAAATTAAATTGTGTTTCAAGGTAATGGGTCTTAGTTGTTTGCGTGTAAGTTTCCCAACATGTTAATCATTTTCAATCAAAGGTGGATTATGGCTTTTTTCTTACCACACTCCAGGAAGAACCAGATTTGTAAAAAGCACAACTAGATTTTTCACTTTCATAAAGAGTCCTTGGCCATCTAATTACTTTTAATTAGAAAGTCTTATTTTGCCAGGTACATGTGGCATACCCCTGCAGCTTTAAATAAAGGCTTAAACAGAAGCTAAAATATTCTGTTATTGTTTCACGTCCTAACCCGGCTTAAGTGTCTCAACAACTTTCTCTCTGTTTGGTTTGCTGTCTTCTATGGTCATCATCAATGTCTTTGTCTACCAGTGTCTGTTATGAATCATCTGTGGGCTTCAGATGACAGTTGGATACAGTATATACTGAGATTAAACTATTTAAAAGTTGGATCTACTAATTAGGTGACATTTGTCATCAGTTGGTTTCAGTAGCTTGTATTTAAAGGTAGCAGAGTCAACGGGGGGAACTTAAATGCACAGCATTTCTCTGATGTTTTCCTTTAATCAAACCTGCTTCCAAAAATAGCACAGCAACAAGAAGTAGCATGAAGGCCCATTAGGCAATGGTTTTCTTTACAGTCAGAATGAACTTAATCAAGAAATTACAAGCAGCTGCTATAAGAGGTGTCACAGATGTTCTTTTCCATATCTGGCTATCTGTTCATTGTCACACGTAGAGAAGTCTCACACACATAACAAGCAGGCGCAGTAATTAGAAAGCTGAGACAAGGCTTTCCCTGTGTGACAGGCTTTCTGCCTCTACTCCCACCCTCCCTACTGAGCTGCTCGCGCCCATCAACAGGCCGTAAGTTTTTAATCACACTGAAATGATTTATTTAAATGTCAGCCAATGTGTCACCCCACTTCCTTTCATTTTTCAACATGTTTGTGTATTTTGGTGGGTGATAAATTTATCTTCAGACAGCCCCAATATGACTAATTAACTTTGAAATATCA
Organism: Cyprinodon variegatus; assembly: GCF_000732505.1. Lineage (NCBI taxonomy): Eukaryota > Metazoa > Chordata > Actinopteri > Cyprinodontiformes > Cyprinodontidae > Cyprinodon > Cyprinodon variegatus. The sequence goes on along the minus strand of NW_015151242.1, from coordinate 277,554 downwards.
GAACCAGATGTTGAGTTGAAGGAAGTTCTTCACAGGGAGCCAAGAAAACTGACTCACCTCCTACCTTCCTCCTTCACTCACAGCCTGCTTTCTCTTTCTCCTTTGCTCCACACCTAACCCTCTACTGCCCTCAAATATTTTCCTCTTTAATCTACACATCCTCTTCAATGGTGGAGCCCATCTTGTTGAAGACCAACATGTCGAATCAGGTCATAAATCTGACAGTGTGAAGTTAACCTGTATATGCCCTGTGTTTACCTCCTCCTCTATTACCCCTTTGTGACACTCAGCACCTCCACATAATTTATTTCCCTCCCTTCCTCCATTCCTCCTGTCCCAACCAACTGGCTCTCTTTTCTCACTCCACCTCCAAATATTCAGGCTTTAGTGAGGTATTGAGCCTGAGCCCAGAAAGAGTAACCAGACAGCAGCTCAGTGAATAATTGCTCAAAGACTCTTAAAAAGGAAAAAAAAAATCAAACTCTGACTCTTTAACTTATTCATCTCTCTTTTGCAGCTATTTTCAGACAAATGTACTTTTTTATGATGTATGTCAATCTTTATTTCCGCCTAATGTCAGAAATGTTTGGATCAAGAGAATTAAGTGGGATATAAATTCTGCTTCTCTGTGTTCTGGCTTGCACATTCATAATGTTTGGAGTTGAAACGGTGGTGAAAAATCTCCTGTCCCCGCAGAGCCGCCTGGAAAAACAGCAAAGGGCCCCTGCAGGAACATTGCCGCTCTGACACTTTGACAGTTTGCCATGAGTGACGTCTGATCTGTACAAATTTCAGGACTAATAAATCTACCTGTCAGAGCTTGGGACTTGAAAGGGCCGCAGCCCTGCGGCACAGCTTTAACACAACTTGTGTTGATGAAATTCTGTAGGCTGGAGAATTATAGCTGTCAGAAAAACGCCCACATCAAACCTGAAGCCTTGGCGTTCCTTCTTTTTTTCCCTTCAGCTCTCTCAACACTCACATATTGCTCATTCACCTCCTCCCCAACTGCCGCTCCCCTCCACCACATCTCTGTTCCTTCCTCCTCTTTTTCTACAGTGCTTGAAAAATTGAACAGGCTTTCTTTCATTCTGTGGCGACCATCATTACATCATTTTGACACCCAGCAGCACAACACACACTTTATCATTGATTTTTTCTACCCATTGCTGTGTTAATAGAAAAAGTTTGACTTCTCAGAGTAAGTTACAAAGAGTGACAGAGGAGACTCTTTGGAGTGTTTGCTGTGGTGGGGGACATTTTAATAAAATTGTACCTTACAAAATTATTAACACATTATTTTCACATTACAGCCATAAACATATTTGCCAATTATTTTAAATGACAGCCCCCCAAAAATATTATTATTCTAGTTTCATACTTTTTTGGATTTTTCATTAATGCTTTTCTTTTATCTCACCCTCCTGTTCTTGTCTGCATGTAGGTTACTATGACTGTACAATTTTAATACCTGGACAATTGCACATCTAAACAGTTCTATTTTAGCTTTGGTTGTTAAGGTTGCTGTTTGTCTAGATGGTGATCCTCTGACCCCCTTCTCTGTCCCAGTATAGCTTCATCGACCAGCATTGACCAGCAATCTCTCTCACCCCTGAAAACGTATTATCCTCAATACTCTGCTCTCACCCCTGTGTATGCACAGTAGGCATTATGTATTCTGGGAGATATTCAGCATGACACTAGTAGGATCCTACAACTAGTAGGATTTTCCGTGTTGGCCAGAAACCTTGGTTCTTTCTTTCATTGGTTTGCTTTGTCCTCTGTAGGGTTTGTGGTAATTTCAAAAGAGAGGGCTGTGTATTTCTTTCAGTAACTGGCATTTTCTTGCTGCATTTTATAAAAGCAGAATTTATGGGGTGCATAAGTAATACCTGCTCACAGGTTCTTCCATGTCACTTGGATGTCTGAGCTCCTCTGGAGGTACCATTGGGGCTACGTCACAATAATGTTTATTACTTCACACTTGTGTTGGTAGTCATAAAAAACCCAGCTAAATATATAATCTCTGACTGTAATGTAAAAAAGTCAGATTGGCGTAAAGATGCATAAATAGAGCATCTTCTTACAATGTGTGTTTGTGGGTTACACAGGGCTACAAGGGACATAAATCAAGTATCCACCATTCCCCATTTTATCATCTCCTCCTCTTTCCAGCTCCCCATCCCTCTGGATTTATTCCTGTTTATCTTTGATCCGGGACTGGTTTGTTCTTCATCTCCTTTCAAGCCGAGCCGATGCATCCTGTGGCTGATAAATCATCTGCTAGTGTTTAGATAATCAGCTGCTGCTGCACATTTTCCTGTAAACTTTTTAAGAGGGGTGGATATTATTTGCATTCTTTAATACACGTGTAAAGTTCATTGGAGTCCATGGGATAAATGGCTTCTGTCAGAAGGTGGTCTTTTTGAATGGATTTGGTTGAGCTTGATCATTCCCTGACTGCATAGGCAAAGGGTATATGAAGTTAATCTGCTTTATTGTTAAAATGCTTCTCTTAGCTGAATAATAGAGTTTTTGTTAACAGCGGTTTTTACTTCTGTCCACACAGTCAGCGGGAAAAACTACATATTTTCTTCCTTTTGAGGGATTTCTGTGGAAAAGCAGATGATTATTTATTCTCAGCAGGATATTAGGCAGTTTGCAGACCTGAAATGTCCAGTGGTTTATTAAAACTGAGTTAAAGTAGAATGTAGGGAATATCCTTAAAGAAGCAAGGCTACTTCTAACCGATTAAACTATCATTCTTTAGTGGAAAAAGTCTACTGTACTTCCAAGTGTAAAAAATAAAAGAAGGTGAAATATTTACAGGGAAAGAGACTAACCCCAAGAGCTGGCCATAAAAAGTCAATTTGGGATTTAGGTTTGCAAAATTGCATTCCAAATCTTCTAAAAAAGGTTTTTTAAACCAACGTACTGATGTAATTCTAGGAATTGTGCAGCACCATGCCTGGTAAATGCCAACTATATTATATAGCTGGAGGGGTCATGATCTGAGTTTGTTTTCCACAGATTAGGGCCTTTGTAAAAGTAGGGGCAGAGCATTCATACTCAAATTGCATGGTTGTGTCCAAACATCCACTCTAACCCCATTTAAGTTCGCCTCCCTGCACAAGCCAGTGCAGGTAGGACAGCTATCGCATAGCATTCCAGGATATATCAGCTCATCTAGTGACCATGGCTAGCTAACAACCATAGCGTGTTAGCTAGCTCTGTCGGCTAGCACCACTAACAACTGCGACAGTTATGGGACTCAACTTTGCTCCGCTCACTGACAAGCAAGGGACATCTCATTCAGGACCTCATCAATGAATGTAAGCTGGACTTTCTGTGCTTAACTGAGACTTGGCAACAGCCCCAAGACTACTCTCACCTCAACAAATCCACTCCTAGTGGGTTCGTTTATATCTCCTAACCCGTGCTTCCGGTCATGGAGGAGGTCTCACGATAATTCATTGTGAGAGTTGGAAAGTCTCGCCTATATCTGCTCCAATCCCTAGCACATTTGAACCTACTTTTTGCAAGCTATCTGGTCCAAGTCCAACCATCATTGATGCAGTCTACTGTGCCCCACATCTGAATAGTTTCTTTTTAACTGAGTTTGCTGATTTTCTCACCCATCTATCTACTATCTCACCAAACTTAATTCTGCTGGTTGATTTCAACATCCATATGGACAATACCAATTTGCCTCTCACAAAAGACTTTACTTTCTGCCTAGAGAGTTTTGGATGTCAGCAATAAACCACTACTCTCACACATTCTAAAGGACATATTCTGGATTTAGTCTGCTGCTCTGACATCATCCCTTTCAACATAACATCTGATGAATTCGCCATAACTGACCATTTTTTCTTCACAATTGCAGTAAATCTTACTCTTTCTCTCTCTAAAACATCATGCCCCATATCTTTCTGGAACATAAAAAACATTGATCACTCCACCTCCACTTCAAATATCTACTCTTCCTGCCTCCTGGACTTAAACAAGCTGTTCACCCCTAATGAGCTGGTCCCTCACTACAACACTTGTATCTAGAATATTCTTGACTCAATTGCTCCACTGAAAAACAGATTTGTTTCCTTTTCCATCTCTGCCCCCTGGTTTACCCCCAATCTGCCAATGCAAGAAAACCAAAGGGCAGCAACTTGAAAGACTTAATAGAAAAACTGGTCTAACTATACACAAAGAAATGTACAATAATCAAATCTTTCACTATAAGGACTCCACTGCCAGCACTAAAACACAGTACTACTCCAGCTTAATCACTGCCAATCAACATAGCTCCTAGTCACACTTTTCTCTGTACTCAACAATAAATCTAAACTCCAGGACTCTTTCCCCCCGTACCTTTATACAACCTCGTTCTGCAATGGCATCATGTCATATTTCACAGGAAAAATAAAGAAGATTCAGCAGACCCTTGGATGAAAGCCTCATCTCATCACCTCAGCCGATCTCCCTCCACCTAAATACTGATTCTTCTCCTTCCATCTTCCTACTCTCTTGGAAATCACAGAGCTCATCCGGAAATCCAAACCATCCACCTGTCAACTGGACCCCCTCCCAACGCAACTTGTCAAACACTGCCTCCCCTCTCTGGTTCCCCTCATCTCCGCTATCATCTGCACCTCCATCACCCCTGGAATTTTCCCTACAGCATTTACAACTGCTGCCATCACTCCGATTGTGAAAAAACCTGGTGCCGAACCCATTAACTTCAACAACCTCCATCCTATCTCCACCTTACCCTTCATTTCCAAGATTCTTAAAAAAACTGTTGCCTCCCAGCTTCATTCTCACCTATCTTTCAACAGCCTGCATGAAGAGTTCCAGTCTGGTTTCCGGCAACTCTATAGCACTGCAACACCACTCATTAAAATCACCAATGACCTCCTATTGGCATCGGACTCTGGATTACCCACATCCTCATCCTCCTCGGCCTGAGTGCAGCTTTTGATACCATCTGTCACATCCCCCTTTTTTGATTGGCATCACTAACACTCAGTTGGACTGGTTTACTTCTTACTTGGCCAGAGCCACACTCAGTTCATTTAATTGAAGACCCTTAAATCCACCCCCTCCCCCGTTACCTCAGGTGTGTCCCACGGCCCTGTCCTGGGGCCCCTCCACTTCATCACTACCTCTTTCCCCTTGGCAATATCTTCCACAAATTTAACATCCTCTTCCACTACTATGCCAATGACACCCAGCTCTACCTCACCCCAAAACCATTGTCTTTTGATCCGCCGCCCTCCTTCACAGAATGCATCTCTGAAATAAAGGCCTATTTCACCAACAACCTCCTTTAATTAAACAGCAGTAAAACAGAAGTTCTCCTTATTGGACTAAATCAACTCTTTCCAAAACCGAAAGCTTCCCACTTATTATTGGCAGCTACTCCATCTCACCGTCCCCTCAGGTTAAGAGTCTGGGTGTCATCCTCATTAGCACCCTATCCTTTCAATCCCATATCAATAACATTACCCAGCCTGCCTACTTCTACTTAAGAAGCATCAACCTTCATCCCTCCCTTACTTCTCACACTGCTGCCATCCTGGTCCACAGCCTCGTCATGTCCTCACTGGACTACTGTAACTCTCTCCTCTTTGGCCCTCCTCAAAAATCACTCCATAAACTACAACTGGTCCAGTTCTCAGCTGCCCACATTATAACAAGAACTTCCTCTATCCACCATATCACCCCGGTCCTCTGACAGTCCCACTGGCTCCCTGTGCAGTTCCGGATTCAATATAAAATTCTTTTGCTGACATTCAAGGCCCTTCTCCCCATATCTGTCAGGCCTCTAGCATGTTCCCACCCCCTCCTGAGCTCTCAGATCCTCATCGGCTTCATACTTGTCTGTCCCTTCTGCCCGTCTCACCACCATGGGAAGAAGAGCATTCAGCCACTGTGCCTCCCGCCTCTGGAACTCTCTACCACCCTTACTTAGAAACACAGACTCACTTCTCCATTACAAATCAAAACTCATCTGTTTAAAATTGTCTATTCTCTTTAATATTAATCTCCCTGTCTCAGCCTTTGTATTTTTTGTATTTTTTAAATGGTTTTATTTTGTGTTTTGACTTTGTTTCTCCCATTGTGTTTTTCTTTTTTGTACGGTGACCTTGAGTGTCCAGAAAGGCGCCTTTGAAATAAAATGTATTATTATTACACTGCCCTATATAGTGATTGGGGAGGACATTAAGCAACTTAAGGACCTCTAGTTCTCTGCTTTAAAAAACAAAAACAAAGCATCTAGACCTGCAAAGCACCCACCATGTTTCCAAACAAACATGACAACAGTCCTATCAGGCCACAGTCATAGTGAGACTTTGTCCACACCCCACTGTGCAAGCTTGCCACAAAGTTTGTGAGACACATTTGTGCATCATTTCAATCCAATTAGATATTCTATATATATAGCACAAATATATATAGCACAAATTCACAACACATATCATCTCAAGGCACGTTACAAAATAATGCTTTCAGATTGGATAAAAGTTTCTGTCAAAGAAAACCAGTTGATTGCATCGAGTCATTAACTTGCAAGACATGCTCCTCCTGAATAAGCTTGCAGAGACAATTTTCGCTTGTATTTTCTCATTGACTCTATAACAACTCCTTATATCAAGCATGCATGCAGCAACGTTAGAAAGGAAAAAAAGAAAAAAGAAAGGAAAACTCACTTTTAACAGGAAGAAACAAGTAGAACCAGGCTCAGTGTTCTGCTGCTACCAAGGCTGACTAGGTTTAAATGATATAGATGCAGATATGCAAAAGGTAAATGTCAACCATCTCCAAAGGTGGCCCCGTCCTGGAAACACACAGCCCGGCAGACAAGCTCTGAGTCAGCTCCCATGTCAAAGGATGAAAGATATCTCATACAGTTTGTCACAGTAAAAGAAACAGGACTACACTGAATATCAGGCGAAGCTCCAACATCTACAAACAGAGATGTTGATGGCAGCAGCACAGCTGATGTTTCAAACCAGGATGGTGTCACAACTGACCAGGAACAAACCAGACTTCATCTGGTTTCTGTCATACTATGACACGAGAGAGAGGCAGAGAGAACATAAAGTTGTTACAGGTAGAATGAAGCAGAGTGAGGAAAAATGGCTCCTATGTTCTCCAGTACCCTAAACATATAGCAGCATGAATTTAGAAAATAGATCAGGATTACATTACTATTTTGGATGAGGTATGAGAAAGGTAGAATCAAGGTTGAGAAATGTAGAGCTATTACTCATAGGTTACCATGCTTTCTATTTACAAAAGCATATTGAATTACAGACAGTGCACTTAAACGACTATGAATGAAGTCATCCATCCAACAGATTACATTTCAATATTACTAAATACCAGTGTTGTTTTTGACAGCCATCTTAGATTTAGTCTCAGTCTTCAGGATGAAAGCTATTATTAGTTTAAGTTGCTTTTTAGTCATTATGACATGTAATAGTTTTAGGCGGTTTTAGTCAACAAAAACTTAAAAAGGTTTTAGTCAACAAAAACTTAAAAAGGTTTTAGTCTAGTTTTAGTCAGTTTTATGTTGCTAAAAAGTTAACCTTTAAAATTTCGAATAACAACCAGATTCTTTACCAGACTTACATCTCTTGCCCAGATACTACAATTGCTGGGTACAGAAATTTGCCACTCAGTTCATCATTGGTGTTGGGCAGAAAACTTTGATCTGTAGAATTCAGATAAACTTTTTTATGAATGAATGCCCTACTTTATACAAAAGTGTGTGACAAAAGTTGTGACTTTTGTCACACACTTTTGTGTGTTATTGATTATTATAGCAGACAGACAAGCACTGTCGGATAGATTCCTGTATAGATAAAAAAGGAATGGTTTTACACATACAGCTATTCCATCTCAAAGCAAATACTTCCTATTCTATTATGAATTGTGGATTACACACAGATCAATAAAAACTTCATTGCTTTAAAAAAGCACCCCTGGTGCACGTCTCCAAAATTGTAGGTGAACCCAGACAGGAGGCCTCTGATTGGTTAAATCTACATCTGCTCTACACAATGTATATTTACTTTTATGGTACCTAACTGGTTTGTTTTGTTTGTATGACTGCCATGGTGAAAAACGACTAGAAGAGCGAGGTGCGCAAGAATGCTGGGACCCTTTTTCCACCTGGATCTCCACTCTTTTTCGCCCTCATATCCCTCTGTTGTCGCACAAACTTGCCCCTTGCATTTTTTCACCTCCTCACCGCCTAGGCCGTATCTAGACCCACAGCTAATTGGTGATTGTCCCTCTTGCACCGTGGCGTGGTATAACATAGAGCAGACCACGCTTCAAAATTGGGCATTAATCAAAAATATCTGCATCATATCAGTGTGTCCAGTGAGCTTGTCGCAGATATGATAGATATCTGAGATAGCAGATCTGCCCTTTATAACCAGCCCTTTAGGGAGAGTCCAGACATAGCCGCTTGTATCCGTGTATCTCGTTCTTACGGTCGTGACCCTAAGCTGAAAAAAGCAAAGAACGACAAACATTCTTCTTTCTACTTTGGCAATTCTGGCTTTATTTTTTCAATTTGCCGCTTGGTTACCACTGCTCTGGGGTCAAATAGATAAAAATGTTAAGGATTTTGATACATAAAAATCCTAATCCAGACCTAAATTGAATGAATCTGCAAATAAAATGTTGAAATATTTAAAGGAAAGAGAGAGAATGTTTTAATAACAATACAAGGAAACGTTTACATCATATGACATACTTAAATGGATAGAAACAACAGCTTTAAAAAAGAAATATTCAAATATATATGTACCTTTTCACCTGGCTCTTTATCCAAAAATAAACAGTATGCAATGAAATAACCATCACTGTGGAGCATGAAGCGCAGACTAGGAGCTAAGCCGCACAAAGACACATTTCAGCACAAGGACAGCTGGAAGAGCAGAATTTGTTAGAGTTGAGCGCGCAGCACCGGGCCATTCCGGGTTATTCTCTCCCTTGCTGCTGCTGCCATGATCCATCTGTGGTCATGCAGGATGAGCACTGAAGCACAGCAGTTGGGCTCTCATCATTGACAAAAACAACACTGCTAAATATCTTAGGTGCCAATAGACAGCAGGTGAGAACTGGGAAGAGTGACACAATCCAGTGGGAAGTAGGATATATGATGCCTGCCTAAGGAAAAAATTATATGTTTGAGAAACATACGGACGTGGCTAGCATGGCATTATTACTGTGAAATACCAAACCTGTCAGTCAGCTCCTTCTAACATGATAGCAAAGAACGCAGCTTATTGAGACTTGCACTGGCCATACAGAGTTAAATAGATAACATTAAACAGAAAAAAAAATAAAGTTACTGATGCCAAAGGTGGTTCTAAAAGATGAAAATCAGATGCTTTCTAATTTCCATATTTCAGGCTTTCAACCTTTTTCCAGGTAGGCCTATGTGGCTTCTTACTTATACCTCAAGCATTAGCGGGGAAGGGCATAAAAACAAAGGGAATGTTATAAATGATTTGGAGAGCTGATAGCAAAAAGTTAACCCTAGCTCCTCTGTCAGCTGCTTTATGTATCTCATGAGAAGACACCACTACCAGAGTGTCATTTTAAATCTTTGAATCACAAATCAGATTTCTCTGTGTGATCTCAATTCACTTTGATCTCACCTGAGCTGCCTCTCATCAGTCACGTCACATAAAAGGGTGACAACAGAAATATCTTTGTTCATTAGCCCCATGCTGAAACAGCAGTCATTTACACTACACACAGCCAGGCAGCGATCTGTCAATCCATGTGCTTGTCAATCACTCCTGTTCTCTGTGGGAAGCCGACCCTGACTGACGGCCTCTGTGATCTCTCTGGAGGCCTGGCAGTAAGGCAACAAAAGGCCTAGCTTCAACAATTGGCAAGACAAAGGGTTCCCGCCAAAGCAGCACTGTCACTCATGCTGTTCCAGAGCAAAGAATAAATATAAAACATGCCACACCAGTTAACCAAAGAGAAAGTATTTTTGTCCTCTAACCGGTAACTAATCACAGGGCCAGCTGCAGGTCACATCCCCTGGCGGCTAGCTGAGAGGTGACCTGTTTAAACTAACACATCACAGCTCTCTGGATACACCTTCTACCCCTGTGCTGACCCCTCACTGACCTGCTGGCCCTTAACTTATGTGGGCTGAGAACATAAACACCACGTCTTGTCTATCTGCTCCATCATTCCTCTATCCTACACACACCTGCTTCTTATTCGTCACATGTTCCTTTCTATCAAGAGATCCTATCTGCCTGAAGTGGAAGGTGGGGAATGTTTACCTGGGAACATAATAGCTGGGGGTACATTAAGTTCACTGTGGCTAAAATTGGACAAAATGACCCAACAAAGTCCGTTTAGGAATACTTGAAGGTTTGGAAGCAAGCAGATTAGATAATCTACTCAGAAAGGTCATATGGGGCATCTTTCCTCTTCTAGAGGTTTTGTTATAGTGTGTAGGTTACTGAGCATGTCTCCTGGTGACCTGGGCCTGACCTCCCTCTCTGTCCTTTCTCAATCCCCCTTGTCTCCTCAGACACCTTTCCTCCTCCCTTTTCCACTTCCTCTGTTACAACATGAGAGCAAAGTGAGTGTGTGTGTGTGTGTTGGTTGGGAATGGGTGGGCTGCCTCTGCTGAAAAGATCCCCCCTCACAGCATGTAAAAGCCCCTCTGTCCACACATGCATACACATGCACATACACCCACACGCCAGGATGCTGTGTCTGCCTGCCCGGCTCTTCACAGGGCAGTCATTAGTCATCAGACATATCAAAGGACAACGACAGGAAGTGAAAGGACCCTGACAAGGAGGACTCCATCTGGCTGGCAGGCCATCACTTATCCTCATTTTACAAGAAACCCTTCAAACATGCAAATGCAGCTTTTGCTTAGCTTCTAATTTTTTGGCTTTTTAAATAAAGTAAAATAGAAGGGGACATTTTTACCAGCAGTTACCATCGTATACATAGATACAATATAACAAATGACAAACAAAAGCACATAATTCTCTGCGCTTGATTAAAGGTGCAGTAGGAGATCTTTTCTAATGCATTTTTTACTATGTGGCTTAAAGATCTCCCCACAGCCACTTAGCAAGCAGTGAAATAGGTCTGGAAGTGAAACTAAAATAAATGGCCCCCGCTACAGTGAGAAATCATGGGCTTAGCAAAGCTCATATGTATCCTAAATAGCTCATATTTAAGTACATTTTGATAAAAAAAAACAAAAACATATTAAATGAGGAGACATCATGGGAAAACACACATGGGGAGCCAAGTAACAACAAGGAACCAACACTGAAGAACTTTGCAGGGAAAGAATACTGTATATGGGAGACAGAACAAAGACTGGGGTAATCAGCTAAAATATGGAACCGGTGTGATAGAAGTGACTAGAATGGAGCTAGGGGAAAGGAGACACAAGGGGGAAACAGAGAGTAACTCAAGAGTGCATAAATATAACACAAAATGGAGAATAAACTAAAGGTGTTGGTTTGACAAGCTTATTCGCCATCTACAACCCCCATCCAACGTCGTGCGAGACACAGTTCACCAATGAGTGTTCCAGAAAGACTAGCCGTTGCGCTGCGTGTTTTGGTATCGGGTGCAAACAATAAGGCCGTCACATAGAGCTACAAACTAGCATCCTGCACGGTGAATGCACTAATGTCTGAGGTGTGCCAGGTGTTGAGGACAGCACTACAGCCAGAGTTTCTCTCATTAGGTACCAAACAGCAAATACGCATAGTGTGGAGCGGATGTAGAATTGACCAATCAGAGGGCTTCTTTCTCTCCTGCCTGTGACGCTATTTGTAGCACTGTCTGGGTGCGCAATTTCGGGGAGGTGCACCAGAGCTAATGCAGAGCATATCTGCATTAACTGCGACACACGCGCAGACGACCTGGTTTCTTAGCATAAACCAGGCTTTAATGTCCAAACACAAAAAACACAGGCCAAAAGAAAACAACACAAAACAACCCACCCAGGGTGCGCGGACGGGGGACCTGGAAGGAGGACAGGATTACAGCATCCGAAAGGCAGCTGTAATTAGCAACAGCAGTGCACTCATGGTGGAAATGATTGTTATTTAGACAAGATGCAGGCAAAACAGAGAGAGGATATGTTATTTCCATTTTAGCGGCTCTTTAGGCACCCGGGGGTCATTATGCTGTGTAGCTGAGAAGCTGGATTATGTGTTATGACACATGATCCAGCTACTGATTTTTATCTATTTCTTTCTTTTCTCTTGCTCGTCTATACTTTTATAGTTTGTACCCTACATCTTCATTGTTCACAGCAGGAGGTTTGTCATTTGAGCTTCTGCTTTGCACAAAGATATGTCTTCCCTGTTTTACAGAGGCGCCTCAGCGCACTGTTGACCCGGAGAAAATATGCTTCCTTAAAGTTCTGGATCTCACAAGTTTAACATGGAGATCTCATCAATTTTTTTTAACATAAGTAGCCTAATTGCATAGGTAGCCTTGTGCTTACTCTAAGTATGCAGCTTATTGTCTAACATGCATAACAAAAGAAAGTGACGCAGCCAAACCAAATCCCTTATATACACAGATGTGTTTTATGTGCAAAGCAAATACAGTTTAAAACTAAGTTTTATTTTCAAAACTGTGAAACTGCCATTTTGAGCAATGAATGTTTACTTTATATATTCATCCTGCATTTTTGCAATAAAACAAAAATCTCTCTTTTCTCAGAATCTGATGGATTTTTTATCCCCTTTTCTCCTTTAGTGCTATGTTGACCTGTTTTTACTTCTGGCATATCACATTTATCTTCAAATAAAACAATATACACCTCATATTCATCCTGTTAGTGTTCTTTCTGAACCGCAAAATTATTTTTGCATTGGGATTAATCAGCAGACATAAACATTGTTGTATACCATCTGCTGGAAACTTGAATCATGGCAAATACTGTTCAGGTTTTACATACAGTGAAACATTCAGATTACTATATGAGTCTTGTAATTTATTCCTCTTTGTATCCAATTATCTTTTGTGTTTTTTTAACACCTGATCTTTTTATAACTGGTGTTTGTGACTAACTCACTTTCATTCTTTCAGAAATAAGATTACATAATTTCTCATTGTTTACTAGGGTGCTCATGCTTGGTATAATAAGTCCGGTCAGTACTTTTGTTACCTAAATATATATACAGCTCTTTCTCTACTAATATAGACTAAACCAAAGAAAGTGTAAAACACATAAATCAAACATAATAACCCAACAGGGGGAATCATTTAAAATGAACATCCTTGTTTGCAACCAGAGTAAGCTACTGGCATCGAAATTCAAATAGCTGTAGTACTTGAGTGGAACCCTTTATTGTTGGCTGGTCGGAGCTATTGTATGTTTTTGAAGGTTAGTAATCCCGGGGTTACTTTTTGGACCATAACAATAGTTTGTATTGCTGCATTTGAATTACTTACTATAAGTACTGAATAAACAAGTAAATTATAGCGTCTTATGGTCGGTCTTATAAGAAACTGGATTTGTTTGTTTCTGCAAGTCTAGTGGCAGTACCTTTTCTTATCTTGTTAACCCAGAGAGCACTTTCATTAGCTGGATGTTTTGACACATTTGTTATCATTTGTTCCAATTTCATCAAAAATTTAAAATTCTTTGTGGATTAAATAAATAATTAATGCAATTATTATAGTTGGGTTTAATAAAAATTATTATTTCACAGTATTTTAATAAATAATCATCCATCAAGCAAACAACTGTAAGAAAAAATGGGCAAGCCAATTTATAATAAGTAAGGGCAAATAAAAAAGCTGACGGCCCATTTACCTCCACCATCATCCCTTTACCGATGTCCTGTCACCACCCACCCTGGCCTGTGTCCAGGGTGACCCTTTCCTTTTCGCTGTGTGACTGAGCACCTCTCCTGCTGCACAGGAGGCATCAATTACAGGCCCCCGCCATCCCCGTGTCACTGCTCTGTAATTAATAGGCTCTCCCGGCGCTACGCCATGGGGCCTGGCCTCGCTGTGAACTCCACAGGAATTCAGAGGCAAACACACACATATACAGCAGAAACCACACATTCGGGTTCAGGAACTGCTTTGTTGGATGTTAGATGCTGGCCAACACCTGTGCATAGGAGGCTCATCTGTGCTGCAAAAGATATTGGAAGAATTTTTTCAGACATACCTGTGTGGGCGATCTTTAACTTTCTCTCTCTCTCTCTCTCTCTCTCTCTCTCTCTCTCTCTCTCTCTCTCTCTCACACACACACACACCGACACACGCACCCACACACACAGACACAACCCCAAACACACTAAAACACAGATACAAAGGCTTAGCCCCCCTGCCTACTGGCCCTTCATTTGTCAATCAGCAAGGCAAACAGAAGCACAAGGTTTCCATAGGGTCATGGGATCCTGTGCTATCTCCATATCTCTATTGGCCCCTGCCACACTGTATGACTGAAAATAGAAGACTGTACAATTATTGATTTTAATCCAACAGCAAATAGTGAACAAGTCACAGGTATTATATGAGTCAAGTGCTAAAAAGAAGGATCTCATGACTGGGCAAAAGAATCACATCACATTGCCCCCACCACATTTTCTCAGAAAATTTTAAATAACATTGTTTTAATATTTTTTGAGGAAAGAGCAAAAGTAGGGACCATACATTTTTTCAAGAGGCAGATTATAACACAATGTGAATCCAGCCTTACAACCTAAATAGTCTTAAAGGAATAGTACA
>NW_015151242.1:259986-261888 GCF_000732505.1 Cyprinodon variegatus | reverse complement strand
ACCTTTATATCACATGACATTTTGAAATATAAAAAAAAAACAACTTAAAATATTAAGTTTGTTTTCAATAAAAATAATGTAAACACTTCAAGAATGGGAAAATGATACACACCAAGCCCCCTGTCTGTGAAAAATATATTGGTGGTAAATTACTGCATGCTTGGATGACGAATTGACCTGCAGCTGAATCTTTATGCTCCAGACATGCTTTAGACTAGAGGTCACGGATTAAAGGACCAGGGCCCGGATCTGGACCCACCTGCTTGCTAATTTGGACCCAACCTGATTTAAAACACTTATAAATTACTGCATGTTGTCCAACGACAATGTCAAATTTCACTTGCCGCTTCTCCTATTTAAATGGTAAAGCCCTCAGGAGCATCCGGGACCAGGCTATACTTGATGCAAATTAGCCAATGAGCTGTGTCAGTCTGGGTTGCTGCTGCTACCTACTATTAGACACAGCCGGGCCGTGGTAAAGAAGGAGAAGACAATGAGAAAAAGACAGCAGAGAACGTTTGGACTGCTGGTAGAAGTGCGGTGAATTAGTGAAAGAAAAGTGAAATGGTGTTATCAAAGATGACCCTGCACATTTTGAGTATGTTTGGCTAAACCTACAGCTGTGAAAGCAGGTGTCCCCACTATGGACATAATCATATATAAATATGGATCCAGGCTCAAAATGATTCTCAAGCATTCTCAAGCACCTTGATATGTGCTTGAGAATGACTTTGTTGCCAATCAAACCAGGGTTTAAAAGCCTTGCAGGTCAGCCTGACCCAATTCTCTCATTAAACCATAAAAAAGAAAGGGGGAAAAAATGGTCAGTTCAAGTGTTTTATAAAACAGTCATGAACTTTTTTATATACCACACTGAAAGAGTGTTGTTCTCTACTTCAAAAACTATTTAGTTAATTTTAAAATGGAAAAAACTTTCTATTTTAAATATTTTTTGTTTAAAAAATCAGTTTAGAACATAGATATATAAACACCTGCAATTTATTTCAGTGTTAAATGCTATTTAAAATGTCACTGTCAAATGTGGATTATAATTAAAAATGTTTCTGGACCTTTACTGGTTGTTGATTTTCTTTAGTTGGACTGAACTGATTTTTAATTGGTTACTCCTGCTTTAGACACTTCCAAAAGGTTTTTGCTTGCTGTTTCAGATTCTTGCTCTTACTTTCCTTTTTCTTACTTTCTTTCCGTTCCTTCCTGCTTCCTTCCCCCATCACTTGCTCTCAAAAACGTCACGCCTGCTGCTGACACTGAGAATGACCCTTCCTTTATTGTTGCAGAAGGGCAGAGGTGCAAATATGGGGCAGGAGCTGTCACCTATATGATTAAAGAGCGCATGTTTTCAGTCAGACAACTCAGAGGGGAGCAATCCAAGAAAGGGAAGAAGGATAAAGAGCTTTTTGCATATCTCTCATCTGTTGAATGAAAGCCTGGGAGGCTGAAAGACATCAAAAATTACATCCATTGTGCTAATAAGGATCTTCTAATTTTCATCAGAAATATAATCTAAATAAATACCCACTTTTCCAAGTATTGTCATCTTAACAGTCTTTTTAAAAATAGTTGTGTAATTTAACAAAAGAAAAAAAAATCACTCTGCCTATTATTGCCACAGCTTAAGTACTCTAAATAAATTCAGTTTATTTATATAGTTCCAATTTTTTAGACTTAGACAACTTTTATTGAGATTTCTTTTAGTACAGCTTTTCAGACAGTAAATGAACATTTATATTCCATAAAGTGCAAAGTGATCAAATGTAAACAGTGAGGGAAACAAATGGTGCAAAAAAATACATTGATAGAAAGTTCAGAGCATTAATCTACACTCACCGGCCACTTTATTAGGTTCACCTGTCCAACTGCTCGTTAACACTTAATTTCTTA
>NW_015151242.1:255035-257126 GCF_000732505.1 Cyprinodon variegatus | reverse complement strand
AGTACGGCGCCATTGTTGTTGTGATACTGTGTCGCGCATGCGTGTTTAGAGGCGACGCTATGACGCATGCGTGTCAGAAAAAAAATGCGGTTAGTGCTTAAAGATGGAACCGCGAAAACGGCGTTTCAAAATCTTCCCACTCTGAAAGCTTAATAAAAAAAAAGATTGTTTCGTATGGATAAGAGGCTGGTTTGGTGAAAAATTTGTGCGTTTAGGTCAGGGTTTGACTTCGTGTGGACGGGGCCTAAGAAAGCTGGTCAGAATGCTCTCTATGGTGTTTCTGTAGAAGATCTTGAGAATGGGTGGGAGCAGGGTGGCTCTCTTCATCCTCTGCAGGAAGTACAAGCACTTTTGTGCCCTTTTCACTAGTGAAGTGGTGTTTTCAGTCAGCTGAGGTTGTCCATGATGTGCACCCCCAAGGAATTTTGTGCTGCTGACCACCTCTACAGTTGAGCTGTTGATATGCAGTCGGGCATGGTTAGGCCGGTTCTTCCTCAAGTTGATGATGATCTCCTTCGTCTTCTCCATGTTCAGGATCAGACTATGTCTTTACAACAGCCCAACAGCTGCTCCACCTCCTCGCTGTAGTCCTGGTCATTGTGGTCTCTGAGGAGACCACTGTGGTGTCGTCTGCAAACTTCATGATGTGATTGGTGGAGAACCTAGGGATGCAGTCGTGTGTCATCAGAGTGAACAGCAGGGGGCTCAGGACGCAGCCCTGAGGGGAGCCTGCTGTTAGGGTGATGACTTCAGAGGTGTTTGGTCCAACCCGCACTGACTGCGGTCTGTTTGTGTGGAAGTCTAACAACCAATTGCAGAGGGGTGTGTTAAAGCCCAGCTGTTCCAGTTTGCCTATCAGACGCTGAGGGATAATGGTGTTGAAAGCTGAGCTGAAGTCCAGGAACAACATTTGCACGTGGGTGTTCTTGTCCTCCAGGTGTGCTAGACTGAGGGGAAGAGCAGAGGGGATGGCATCTTTAGTGGAGCGGTTGTGTCGTTAGGCAAACTGTGATGGGTTGAATGTTGGGGGAGACTGGAAAAGATGTGTTCTTTACCCAGCTTTTCGAAGCACTTCATCAAGATAGGACTCAGCGTACCAGTAGTCATTTAATAAGGTGACCTGAGGCTTCTTTGGGACCGGAATGATGCTAGAAAACTTATAGCATGCTGGCACTATGGATTGGTCCAGCAAGGTGTTAAAAATGTCTGGGGAAACACCAGCCAGCTGACGTGCAAACTCCTTGTACACCCGCCCAGGTATGTTTTCGGGGCCTGAGGTCTTCCTTGGATTGACTCTCCTCAGAGTCTTCCACACATCAGCTGTGTCAAGGTAGAGGGCCTCCTCTCCCTGATGTGGAATGGTTTTCACTGCTGGTGTGCTGTTTAGTGCCTTACACCTTTCCAAGAATTTGCTTAGCTCATTCAGGAAGTCAGCATAAGCTGCAGACACAGGGGAGGGTGTGTTGTAGTCTGTGATTGGTGTTGCTGGCATCATGGTAGAGGTCCTGGATCTTTCGGCTGTGGTTCTACTTCACTGATCTGATGGCACAGTTCAAGTTGGCACGCATTGTCCTCAGTGCCACTATTTCAACAGACTTGAAAGCTGAGTTCCATGCTTTTAGCGATTTACGAACCTCCCCATTCATCCAGGATCAGGAGTTGGCCTGGGTGGTGATGTTCTTTGTGATGCTAACATCCTCAATTCATTTGTTGATGTAGGCTGACAGTCATGGAATACTCTTCTATATTTATCTTGTTGCCATAAGTTGCTGCATCTTTGAACATGTTCCAGTCAGCACATTTGAAATAGTCCTGGAGTTTCTCCATGGCCCCCCTTAGACCACACTGGATTTTTTTTCAATCGTTGCATGCAGCTACAGTTCCCACTGTACGACTAAATCCTGTGGTTTAGTCGTACAGTGTGAGCAGCAGCTCACAATTTATGTTCAATTTCAATTCAATTCAGTTTATTTATATAGCGGCAAAATTCACAACACATGTCATCTCAAGGCACTTTACAGTTCAACCATACATATCATACAGTCAAATTGATACAAAGTTTTCTATCTAAGGAAAACCAGTTGATTGCAT
>NW_015151242.1:238115-254172 GCF_000732505.1 Cyprinodon variegatus | reverse complement strand
TTAGAAATTCTAGGAACCACTAGTAAACCTGCAGATTGAGAGCGAAGTGCTCTGTTAGGAACATAAGGAACAATCAGATCTCTGATATAAGATGGTCATGTTAAGCCTGATGCTTTCATGTGATCATGCTGCCTGTCATAACTCCAGTCCGCTTTGTTTAAAAAATATATAAATATAAAAAATAAGACCACGGATGTCTGGGGGACGGTGATTTGCCTACATGTTATGAATGCTGGCGTACCATAAAGAATAAATTATGAACTGTTTAGGTTCTTCAACTTGTTGCCCATAGGAAGACGTTACTTGGATATAACAAAACCGAATATCTTCAGCAAGGCTCCAAATGATACAAAACTAATATGAGTGAGTAGAACATGATGTAATAACGTGAAATCAAGGGGCCAATGTAAAAAAAAATGGTGTTCCCCTTTAATATGGAAATCACTGTGTTGGTTCACACATTAGAATATTATATAGAGTTGTGCTTTCTATTTTAAGAATTTATAATCTGAAATACCCTGAATTATGCTTTCACCAGGAGTTTGGGGAGCTGTAAACATATTTGAGAAAAAGTTATATGTGCTGAGTTATATTCCCTGATTGGAAATGTAGAAATATTTCAGAAGCTTTCCTCTAACGTGTAAATGTTAATAGGCAAAAAGAAATATAAGTATTGTTATCTATGCCTTTTAAAAAAAATCAGGGCCACCATAACAGTATGCTAGGCCAGAAAAAAAAGGAAACTATTGGACAGTTTATCCTTGGTCGCTTAAAAAGATGCAAATAAAAAAGTTGCTTGTTAAGTTATGGTTCCAGGTTGGAAAAAAAGTCACGGTTTGGTAGTTTGACCATTAGCCCTCACTCTGAAAAATATTATTTTTATTGATGTGAACAGGAATTGGTTTCTTCTACAACACTCCCGGGGATTAAAAAAGGGCTCCGAAAGCACCAGGCAAGGACAGAAATAAATAAATAGTCCTGCTGCCTCCATGTTTCATGTAACAGTCACCTCCAAGAGTTGTGGGCCTCTCTGTTAGGCGTCCAAACTAAACACATGGAAGTTTGCTTAGCCATAAATTAATGGCTTGACAGTAAAAGTGTTCAAACTAATTTGTCAAACCATGTGTGTTTTGTTTTCCATCCTTTAAATTCATTGCAACAGTTTTTTTTATGTCTTTCCACAAGTCTTCCAGAAATGGGGTTCCCTGTACCTTGAAGAATTTAGGAAAGATAACTCCTGGAACCTAAACCCTTCAGCTGTAAATCATCAGCACTGAAACCAAAATCCATCAGATCCCCAGTACAGAAATAGGCCTGAATTAATTCCACCTAATTCATCCCTGTGGTTTCATGTCAAGGGACTTTGCTTAAAAAAAAAACCCCATCAGGGGTCAGATCGAGACCCATAGCTCACCAATAATTAGTAATTTTGTTATTTCAGCAGTCAGATTTTGGTTAAGTTAAATTTTTACTTTTTAAATGCTTTTTCCAAACATTTCAGCATAAAATAAACATGGTGATGAAATTAGCTTGGAGCATGGAAAAAACAAAAGGCCTGAATGTGGAGGAAACACCACTTCATTATGGCTGCCCAGGAGAATACCCTAAATGTACCCATGGTTACTCTTTTGTAACAATATTAACTTTTTTTCTTTTATTTCTTTTACATAGACACATTGACATCTTAATGTGATTTTTTGTTTTGTGTTTTTAATGATTATAAAGGCTTAGCAGCAAAGCATTGTAAAGAGTTTTTTTTACACTAAAGTTGTGTAGCTGATAAATGTGTATCTTTAATATGGGGACTCAGATTTATATCCTAGTTGTATCAGGAGCCTGGAGTGGTATCTAGCATAACAACATTGCAAAGTCTAAGTGCATAGTTCCTTTGAAACATCATGGTGATGGCATGATGCAATCTGCCAGATTGATATTAATTAAATTAATATCCTGAAAAGATAAAGATTAAAAAAAAACAATCCCAACAGCCATTGGCTTATAATTGCTGTTACAATTATTGCCTGTTTTCTAATTTGAACTTAATATTACAATATAATATAGAATGAGGTCCTATTTTCTATCTCAACCTATTTTCTATCATCAACACCCTTGTTTATAGATGCTGGAGATCGGCCTGTTTTCCAGTGTGGTCCTGTTTCTCTGACCGTGACTGGCTGGATGTGCTCTCTTCGTCCTCTGGCATGGGAGCTGGCTCGGAGCTTGTCTGCCTGCCTGTGTGTTTCCTGGACAGGGCCGCCTTTTACAGCTGTTTTTTGTGTCTCTGCTTCTGTCTCCTTGAACCCCAGTCGGCCTCAGCAGATGGCCGCTCACACTGAGCCTGATTCTGGAGGTTTCTTCCTGTTAAAAGGGAGTTTTTCCTCTCCACTGTCGCTACAAGCATGCTTAATGTGAGGGATTGTATTTGAGTCAATGAGTCAATGCAATCAACTGGTTTTCCTTAGATAGAAAACTTTGTATCAATTTGACTGTATGATCTGGTTGAACTGTAAAGTGCCTTGAGATGACATGTGTTGTGAATTTGGCGCTATATAAATAAACTGAATTGAAATTGAATTGAGGAAATAGGTCATTATTCTATGGAAATGTGTGTTCTTCATGCCCAAATAATCACCGATTATTTCAATAAACAAGGTAGCAGCATCACGCTGTGGAATTTGATTCTTTCAGCAGCAAGATGCTCAGAGGTGATTGGAAGATGAATAGAGTTAAATCTGTTCCATCTGCCATCATTATATACAGATATAATTGTATGACCCTAGGCCCCTGTTCTGTGCATGTGAGTGTATTTGTGTCTATGTGTTGACTGTGGGGTTCTGAATGTATGAATGAGTTTGTGTGCCGCACTCAGAGAAATAGACACATGAGCATGAAATCTAGCAAACTTCCGCTAATTCCTTCTGTAATTTATGACTCTCAGATACATGTCATGCTTAGCCTAAACAAACGGTCCTTTGTCACTGACAGCAGCCTTTGATCACAGAGAATTGGATTCTCTGTCTAGTTACTATGCCGGATCTGTCCTCATCTTTTCTGCTGCAAGGATTTCTGCTCATACACCTACCATTTTTCACAGGCACCACTGGTTGCCTGACAGTTGTGGGGACATCATTGAATCCAAGGATGAGAACGTGGAGGTAAACGTCTTGGATTAACCAGTAGCAAGCAGGTTACCAGAGCTGATATAACCCTCTAGTTTCAAGCCAACACAGCATTTCCCAGGAGGAACCCACTTGTCGACTCCCTTGCTGAAAACTATTCTCTGAAAAATCCATCGAAAAAGACCACACTTTAGGCTGTTGGACTCTGAATGAATTGTGTGGGTTGGGATTCCTTTAAAGCTGTCACCCAGTGGGACATGCAAATGTGTGCACTAATGGTTTAGGGGTGATTTAGCATGTCGCTACTGGCTTGTGGGATTGACAGTAACACTGGCTGACTTGGGTGGGGGGGGGGTTGGAAGACTGGCGGCACTTGTGTAACAGAGACACACAGGCAGGTACTGTTCTCCTGCTGAGTTAGAAACAAACCACTGTTGACATCCCTGTCACCAACGCTCATTTCCAGCGCTCAATGAGATTAGACTCAACTGGCGGCGGTAGAGACAGAGGCATCAAATTAAGCGAAAGCGGCTGACAGCGAGCATGTTCAGTGTGCCGACTTTCTACAGGCTGTTTTCTTCCGCTTTGCTTTGCATGAAATGTTATCTCTCTGCCAGCATTCCAAGAGGAGGGATCAAAGATTAAACTCAGGGCAGATTTTGTGGAGCTGTTCGAGGGAGGGCATTGAAAGGGGAAAAAAAGTATAGGTTCAAAAACAGCTGATCTCTAAGGTCGAGTTACAAGACAGATATCATCATATAGCTTCAACTTCTGCAGGCTTTGTTGTAGTGACATGCACATCATTTACAGCTCTGTCTCAGTTTCTCCATTGCACACATGAAGATATCCGATTCCCACTCTGTCACTCACACATGTTAACACTGAGACATCTTATCCCTCTTGCAAACAAATACACCCACCCACCCAGCAAAGCACTCACACGTAGACACTTTGACATAGTGAAGTTGTCAGGGCAGTGGAGAGGAAATGACATGGGGCATATTTTCACAAATCTCCCCTGTTGGCATGCTCTGCTCTGGCACAGGGCCTGTCAGCGGCCTATCTCTTCATGTTAGCCATCAGGGTGCCAAACACACTGGGACATAACTGTCCTAAGACAGAACAGGAGAAAGAAGAACATTTTAGCTGTGAGGCAAAGGTGCTTGATGTGTGTGGATGGAAGTATTAGAGTGAGATGTTGAAGAGGAGGTTGGAGAGGTAGAAAGTATAAGAACAGGTTTGATTTAACTATATATCGTACTCTAGGCATTCCTCTTGGTAATACACATGTCAAAGGCTGGTACTTTATTCCTTTCACCAGACTTGTAACCCACACTGTTGGGCTCAGGGTGCTACACAACACCTCAACTTTGTAAAAGTGACTTTGATGAGGTTGCGGACGGACAAAGCAAGCAGCCAAAGCATTCCCATGAATCACAAGATATTAGCTTTGCTCCTGATGGATGTCTCCTACAACCCCCTGCTTTGCTGCTGCTGCTTCCTAAAGGCTATCAAAGACACCAGCTGTGAAAGCCATCCAACTGCTGCAACAGACACATCGCTGTTCTGCCTGCTCTGGCCTGAACATATCCTGTCATACAGGATGCCTAATTATCTTATAGATGTAAAAAAAAAAAAAAAAAAAAAAAAAAAAAACACTACAACAAATGCTGGAACCAAGAGTACTGAATCACAAAACATTGCAGAATTTCTGAGGACACAACGCATCAATAGGCAGCAGCCTCAGTAAAAAAAAAAATTGAGAATGTGGTGATATCTATATTTTCTCTCAAATAAGAATTAAACAAAAAATCTAAAATGACCAGAATATATTATGATGTTGTATTCGTTCTGTTCCACATGTAGAAGCAATGAACAAATCAATCTTAACGTACTTAACAAAATTTAGTTTATACTTGTGTGTACAAAATGACAAAATAAATAAGTCAAGGTCTCTAAGTCTAATCAAACAATATAGAAGCATGTAAAATTCTCAATAAAAAATAGCTATATTATTGGAGAGCAATTTAAGATTTTTGCACTTTTGTCTTACAAAAACATTTGCAAAACAGTTATCTTGGCCTGGATTTATATTTTTATCTATCTTCAACAATAAAAACAGGATTTGGCCTGTGTCTTTCTTTAGCCTGTTTCCCACTGAAATTAGTTTCCAGCTGGAAACTGCGTGGCCTCTGTCCCTCCAACGCTACATGTCTGGTGACCAGTGATGGGAGTAACGGCGTTGAAAGTAACGGCGTTCAATCCATTGCCAGAGAATGAGGTAGGATCCAGTCAGTTGGATGGGAGTCAAGCCATTTGAGGCAAACAGTTCAGAACAGAAACAGTCAAGCTCAAAGGTCCAGGAGTCTGAAGACAGGTCAGGCAAACAGATCATAACAGGAACAGACAGGCTCAGAGATCAAGGAGTCCAGACAGTTCAGGCAAACCGTTCAGATGGGAACAGACAGGCTAAGTGGTTGAGAGGCAGAACAGGTCAGGATCAGGTAATCAGAAACACTCAGGGGCGCTAAAAAAAAACTCTCACCTCTGAAATCAGAAGGGAACAGGCAGGCTCATTGGTTGAGAGGAAGAACAGGTCAGGATCAGGAAATCAGAAACACCAAGGACTCCAAAAACACCTCACACCACTGGCAAGAGAGAACAAGAATCATCTGCCCTGATGACTGGATGCAAGCATCTTAAAAACAGGCATGAGCAGGCAGATTAGATGAGCAGTGATAAAAAACCTGGCAGAGTAAGGCAAGTGAATGGAGTAAGTAATTAAGCCACTTATCAGCTCCAAGATCATGACAGTTTGACCTCCTGCATTAAAATGAAGACTGTGCCTTTCTGTACCCATTCAAAATTCTTTGTAAACTTTTGATATACATTATTATTCAATGATTGTCTTCAGATGAGGCTCAATTGTTGAATTTTAAGTATGTTTTAAAAATAGTCATTTTTAAGCAGGTATTAAATATCGATTTCATGAAACTCATGTTCTGTAGTAATGTGTTTTTATCGTCTGATGTGTGGTCTTACCTTAAATGTAGTGATTAACTGTAATTGGAAAATTATAATTAACAAAACAGTCAATATCTTTTACACAGTGAAAAGAGTTACTGACATAAATACAATTTTCATATTTCAATTCTCATTCATTAAATGGGACTGTACATTTAAATGTCTTCCCATTCCTATTTTACCAGCTGCACTTTGTTGGTCATCTGGAAAATAGAGAGCGGTTACCTCTTTTAAGGTAAACGCTGCTGGCAGGCTGCAAAGAGTGTGTTCGTCAGGCAGCTGACTTTTGTTTTATGTTTTCACTTAAAGCTAATAAGAACATGAAAAATACTGTACTACTAAATCTTCAGCTGTAAACCATAATATCATGAAAGTTTAATACTGTTACTTAAGGATATAACACCCGCCCAGTCTTGCACTCATATTTGTTTTCTAATGACATGATCTTTTCAAGCACTAATTAGTGATATACATGCCGGGGAAAAAAAAAAACAACCCAGGGAGAACAGAGAGGTCAGTCCACTGCTGTCAAACTGCATGGAAGCGTCACGGGAAAGACCAGAGGCTAAAGCCACCTTTCACCAGAGTCCTGTCTGTAGCAGAAACAGGGGCAGGACCACTAACAAGGGCACGCGTCTGTGCCGCACTTTTGTGTGTGTGAAGTTGTTTTTGTTTACATCTCTCTGTTGATTTCTGCCAGGGTCTTTTGATTATCCTGTCCTGAGGGACTCGTTTCCTAGGGGAATGTGCATGATTATCCTGTGGTTATAACCTGTCACCAGTTCCCCAGTGTCACCACATCCACACACATGCACCACCATCACACACTTACTCACTCCGCACATTGGAAGGAGAGACACGGTTAACATGTACTCCCCGGGCATTATGAGGTCACTTGGATCTCTATTTCAAAGGAATCAGGGATGCCGCTGAGCCAACCGAGGCCCCCGTGGAAGCAACCAGTCACGTATGATTTTCCAGTTCAGTGCTCCGTGATGAGCAGGTCTGGCCGTAGCTCAGCCCCAAGGGCCTGACTTGCAGAGAGACTGGCAGCCTTGGAGCTTGTCTACCTTCTGCTCCAGCCGTGTCTCATCACTGGGAAGGAAAGCTCATCATGGTACTGCAGACTACACTGCAGTCATCCTTCTCCTCTGGTCCCTCAGCCCTACTGGGGCCTAAGCCCTGCTAAATTATGCTTACCCACACCATTATTAAACTCATTATAGACCTATTTGAGTGGCTTTCAGCCTGCCACAGCTGCTCAACTATGTCTTCAGCTTGACTTGATTTCCTCTGACAGGCTTTTCTTAAACTAAAAGGCTGGGGAGGAGGGTCACGGAGATATGAGTCTGGAGAAAAACACAAAATGGATCTTGAAGGAGGAAGGAAACGAATTCTGAGGTTGGTGTAAACAACTAATTTACTTATATCATAGGCCATGATCTTGGCATCACTCTATAATTATAATTTATTTTTATTATCCAATGGAAGCAAACATATTGGCAAGAAATTTGGCAATTAAGTCAGCTCTCTTTCTTGTTGAAACATTTTTAAACATGGTTGAGAAATTATCCTCATTTCTGAATATCCTCAGCCCTTCAATTTAACTGTGCTTGGCTCAATTGTATGTTCAGTTCCCTGTCAACTGCTTCATCACTCATCAGTTCACTTTACAAGTTGTATTCCTGCTCAGTCCTTCTCTGCATCTTTCATTCTGTCATCAGGAACATGAGAGCGAATTCCTCCGGAGGAATGAAGAAGAATGGTAAAGGTTCATAGACATGTGTAAGGTTCTCTCTCCCTTGCTAAAAATGAATAAAGCCAAAATCTCACAGTCTGTAATGGCTCATTTGGAAAAGCAGGCTTGAGCTCATGTTCTTTCCTCCTGTTGCCAAATACAATAATTCTTTTTCATTTCACCATCCCACTTTCAAAATGATGGGATTTTTCACTTGCAGCTCTGGTCTCTTGAAGTATTTTATTGAATTTCCTGCTGGATTCAGCTCAAACGTCCATTTACATTTTGTTTAAGCCCAGATCCTTCTGCTATTTCACTTTTCTGTCACTATAAGAGCTTTGCAACATGGTCAAAGACTGAAACCTGTCCAACTCTTCCATAGTTCCCTTCCAAGGAACATCGACTGCAGTCATTATAGCTCCATCTGGATCTGTCGTTATTTTGGCTGATATTTGTAAGGAATTCACCTCCCCGCTCTGTCAAGGATAGCTGCGGGTGATATAATTCTTGTGTCATCGCTTATCTTCATCAGAGTGATTGACAAGAGGAACCCTGGCCAGCTTTGCTTCAGATAATGGCTGACAACTCATACCACAGTGTACTCTCTCCCACTCAGCTCCACTATTCTTGGCAGAGATGCTTTTTAAACCCAGAAAGCCTCTCTTTTCAGCCCCCCATCCCCATTACATGTGTTTGCAATTCCCCTCCAGGGGGTTATGATTCAACAACAGCATCATCTCAATTTATCTCAATGCGTGAGCCATTGCAACAGAAACCTAAAACGGGAGACAAGACGGGCCTCTCTATACCCCCTCTCCTCTTAGGGTGAAGAGCCTGAGTGTGTTTGGCGGAATTGGACAAGCCTGCTCTCTGGGATGTGGGAGTTTAAGAAGAGAGTGCCACGCTGGCCTAATCACATTACGGGTGCCATATTATGTGTCAACCTGTCACTATCAATTTGAGCCACCCCACTGCAGCGTCGGGCCCCGGCTTTCTTCACATTACTGCTTTGATTGCCTCTTGATAGTGACTCGGCTAAATCCAGTTGAACTCAACAAGCAGGGAAACCTTGCTCCAATGCATGAAGAGCAGCGATCATATGTTTACGATTAGAAGTAGTCAGGGTGGGGGTGAAGGGTATATGTGTGTCTCGGGGGGATTCTTCCTACTGACCTCTTCACTTTGAATCACATGTCTAATCTCATTCTTGTCTCCTGTTTGAACTGATGTCATGTGTCTCATCATCTAATCTGTCACAGTGGTTGATGAGTGGACCATGCAGAAATGCTGGGGGGTGCAGGAAATTATGAGCAGTGTACATTGAAGAGATACAGACTGACAAGAGGGACAGAGGATGTAAGAAGGGTTAAGAGATGGGGAGGGGGGGTTTGCCGCATGAATGTAGTCAAAGCCAGTTGTCCACCAATTGAGTGGAATGGCTCAGAGGAATCGGCAGAAGTCAAGCCCTTTGTGTGCAGGCAGCTGAAACATTTGAGCGATTGAGTGAAAATCCGCCCTGTTTTTCTACTCCATAGACTCTGTTTGGACAGAGAGTCCAATTCAGCCTCCCCTGAGCAATCACTATATACCCTTTCTCTTTTTAAGCCTCCCTGCATTTATCTGCTCTGTCTCTCGCTCCATCTCTTAATCTGCCGCTGTCCAATAGATCATCGACATGCTAATAAAGCTCTGCAGCCAGTCAACTCTGAGGACTTCAAACAAAGCAGTGCAATCATACTGGGAAGTGGTAGGCATTGGAGAGATAGCTGGATGTCATAAGCCTCGTCTAGATGCTGTGACCTCAAGCTGTGTGTATGTCATTTCTATTGGTTTTTGGGTAAAGCTTTCTGTATTACAGTAACCATGTAATAAGATGGTAATAACATAGCAAGTTACACTATATCACTGGGTAACAAGAAAAACTTTATGGAGAATTCTGGTAAGTACTGTGCTTCAAATTTTAGGTAGACAGGGTAAACTCAGACATCTTAGATTTTAAACTTTTATTACCAGGTAGCTCAGTCATTTCATCGACAGCAAAAAATGTATGTGGTATTATTTAGTAAAATGCAGTTTATTACTTGGAGTATAACAGAAAACCAAACCTAGAATACAGCAAGCCAAACTTCATAACTAAACTAACTTGAGTTCAGTTTTATAATGCTTTATTTACCTGGTCATGAATTACAATTTACTTTGTAATCTGGTGGTAGGTGGTGGTAAATAATAGAAATGTATATGTTGTAACCTAATGGTAATTACCCATCAAATATCTCCATTGTTACATAGTAACCTACAATTGTGACTATCACTGCCACTATCACTTAATTTTTGGGTAATTACTAAATAAAGTTTTTCTTGCTACAAAGTAAAATTGTGTGACTTGCTATGTTATTACCATATTATTAAATGCTTATTGATGTACTGTAAAATAGACCATTACCATTTTTTGTTCTTAGTCTTTTTCTGCTATAAAAGCTAAAGCCTCTAAACTGTTCTTGTAAAATAGTTCCATGTAATGAAAATTGAGAAAAAAGAATAATTGTGTTTCTATCAAAATTCTTTTGAAGCATCACATTTGAAGACCTTGGCGGAAACAGGAAAATATCAACTTACTTAATCACAAAAAAATCACTTCAATAGGTTTTATGCTCACCTGAGCTTTTTTGACTCTTTCAAAGAAAATCAAGTAAATTTGCAGTAGAGAGGAGATGGAAACACATTTATTGAATAAGTTCTGACATTGCAAAGATTTACCTCACATGAATGATCAGCTGCTTTTGCTGATCAGCGTCCCATTAGAATCGCATTTGTCTGTCATCTCCAGATGGCGTGTAACATCACTACTTCTAACTGAGATGACGAAGTAAGTACAACTTGCCTGACTCCAACACATTCATCAAAGTCTTTGTCCTTTACTAATCTGTGGTCTGCGTTAGTTTGTTACCTCTATTTAGTGCTTATTAAAGCCAATCATTAGAAATTACGTCGTGCATCAACTGGTTAACTTGCTCCATTTACGGAAACACATCTAATTTCCATCTTTCTTTTTTCGACATTTTAAAAAGTCATCAGAAGACATTTGGATGGAAACACAGCTCCTCTCTCTAATTATGTCACTTTCAGGATAAATAGCTTGAGAAAAGTGCAACATGTGGAAAACATAGCTTAATATGTATAAATTGCTCAGAAATGTCTGGGAAAAATAAAGCTGGAGGACCTTTGCTCAACAGCAGTTACATGCTTTTTTCCTTGTGGCCTCTTCTGCCTCTTCTGTGACTGTGATTCCTGCTTGGCTTCCCTTTTTTGGATTGAGCAGTGACTCTACCTGTCTAATTAATGCACACATAAAAAGGGGTGAAGAGATAGCGATGCAGCTTTAGACTCCTTTTCATGCCCCAGAAAGCCCTTCCACTCATCCCATAACCAACATCTACACTCTCATACTGATTTATACCTATGTGTTATTTCTTTAGAGCTTTTTTTTTGTGTCTTGCCGATTGTTTTCTCTACTTAAGGGAGTTTTTCCCCTCCACTGTCGCTACAAGCATGCTTAGTGTGAGGGATTGTATTTGAGTCAATGAGTCAATGCAATCAACTGGTTTTTGACTGTATGATCTGGTTGAACTGTAAAGTGCCTTGAGATGACATGTGTTGTGAATTTGGCGCTATATAAATAAACTGAATTGAATTGAATTACTTATTAGCAAGTCTTTGATACACTTAAATGTTCATTAGATTTTGTGTTTTTTCTGCATTCAAAGTTGGATTCCACTGTGCACCTCCAGAAATCCCTCTCCTACCTCAACCCTTTCCATCAATTCCTGGAACCACGAGCTATCCTTAGACAACAATCTCTGTGTTAAATCCATTCCTTTTATTTATCCCCTGCCTTGTCAAAAGTTCCTCTATAGCTTTCCAGACATCAAAGGACGACAAAAGAGAAACCTTTCTAAGTTGTGCACATTCACTGATATTTTGTTGTTCAGATTAACTATCTTTTGCTTATTATTATTAAAAAAAACGTATTTTTTAAAACAATAATGCGTTCATTCATAAATAATACAAATATTACATATATATATTATATATAACTCACATACATCCCATATATTGGTTCATTTTTTGCCTCTAAAATTGCTCTAAAGAAAGCACTGAATGTGAATAAAACCATCTTACAACAAAAAGTGGGCTTTAAGTTGCCAAGAGGTGAAAGGTGAGTTGGAGGGTCTGACTGATACTGCTAAGTCATTTCCTCTGCCTGTGATTGGTTGTTATGACCGAGGAGCTCAATGTTTTTTTACACAATTTTCTGTCATTACTAGGAGGATAAAGTGACAGATTTACCTTATTTGTAAAAATTACATGTTTTATTAAGGTTTACTATTGCAAAAATTTTTAACAAAAAAGCAATACTCGGGCAATATACAAAATCTAGAAAAATCACCTCACTATGTGCTAACACTTCTCTTATGCTTCCACCAAAACATTGTGAGGTGTTAGAACCTATAATCTACATGTCCATTTGACTTGTAAGCAGTATGAGAGCTAAAAGAAAACCTGCAACATACGGTCATACCTTTGACATGAAATAATTATAAAATACACTCCTGACTTCAATTTACAGTTTACACAAACAACACTCTGCTATTAATGCTAAAAATAATGAGAGTGGCCGTGTACAGGAAACTCCTGCTGTGGAGTCCAAGTGTGAAATGAGCAGCAGAGGAGGATGTCCAGATAAGATTATTTGCACATTTTCCAGACATCCCTCACAAAAAATATAATTGTTTCCCACTGCAGCAGCAAAGGTAAAACTGTTGGATGCAAAATATGCCTTTTATTATGAAATATAAGCAAGAAAAGAAACGATTTCTAGCAAAGAAAATGTTGAACACATGCAAAGAAATTGCCCTGGGAAATAAATTAAAAAAAAGAAAGTATCTAGACCAGCAACAAAATTAGAAGAAATTCTTCAGAAATCCTGTTTGGCTTTGCCAAGAGATAACCTGAGCTTATAAATTTGTAAGGCATTAATCAACTTTTTTTTTGGTGCTCTTTGACACAACAACAAAGGGGAAATAGTACTGAATTTAGGACCCAATTAACCAACTACATTTAAAAAGGTATTCATATGAATTACAGTAACTTTTTTTAATGCTTTAAACACTCCATGTGATTGGTTCTACTATACTTCATTTACATACCAACTTCTCATACAGCTAATGGTCAACAAATTCAGTTGAATATAATGTGTATAGATTAAAGGTAAATCGCAGGGAGTGTAAATAAATCCTAAAAAAAGAGAGAGGAATATCTGTTGCAAAGGTATTATTTCTATTACTGCTCCTCCTTCATTTCCAACAATCTTTTTGGTTCTTTCTTTGGTTCCTTTCCCAAAAAAATAAAAATAAAAATATAATAATAATTTTAAAATATCCTTTAACAAACACATTTTATTTCCATTTTCCAACATTTTCTTTAAAAAAAACATTTATATTTTTCTTTCAAATAAATCCTCTTTTTTTAAGTCTGGTGCTAGTTCCCATTTCTTCTATATGTTGTAGTCAAACAGGTAGTAGATGCTAACAGTCAGCTGGTTGCCTTACCTTTCAGAGAATGTAGTAATGACAAAAAAATAACAATTATATTAAAGCTGTTAGTTTTATTTGATCAAACAATAGCCATAAACCAATGTTGAACTTAAGACAATTAATGCTGATTAGCCCTTCTTTATTAACTAAAGAACTTATCCTACACAAATATGATTTTGGCTTTATTAAATTCAATTAATTTAATGAACAGAGGGTACCACTCCCTCTCAACCAATAGACTTTATAATGTATATGAAATATAAAGTAACAATTATGTCCTTCATGTCAGTGGCCTGCTTTTTAAAGTGTATCCTTTTTCAATATTTTATTAGATCTTGGTTTTGTGAAGTCCAAAATTAGTTGTAAGGGATGGGCCTCACACTAAAGAATTTAAATAGGATTCAAAACATGTTCCTTTACACTTAGCTGCATGACTGGCAACCCCGCAGCCACAGGTTTATGACATAAATTAACTTGTTATAATATAAGGATGATTAAAACCGACTTAAGCATTTGGTTTGGCTAACAATCTCCATTTGGCTACTTTCCCACTGGCAAAAAAACTGGGTCTGACCTGGCAAGCTGCATGGTCTCTGTCCTCCCCCCACTGCTGCGTATCTGGTGATGTCATCACGCTGAGTTAGCATTGATGATGATGTCACCAGTAGAACAGAAATCGGGGAAGTAAACAATGGAAACCATCATGGAAGAAAGCCAGGGCATACTAAGTGTTCTTAATTGTTTTGTTCCGTTGTCCGTCGGAATTTCACTCACCTGTTCTGCGCGATGTTTATCGAATGTAAGCATAGTTGTTTTGGCTTGTTAGATCAGGAACAACTGGCTGTCTGTGATGTTTATATGTTGATCTGGGTTTGATGTTCCCGATGTATGCTGATCGGAGCCGGGCCGGTGTCAGGTTCTTACCAGAGCTTGTTTTGCAGAAAAAACTGCTAAAACTGTTTACATGAGTGCATAGCAGTTTTAATGCTTAATCCAAAACTGCATCTAGCTTTAATGCACATTTTAATTATATTTGAGCTCAAGGTTTATCTTGTAAGAATTCAGTTTCAGCTATGCACAGTAATTATCAAATAGGATAGGATTTTTGAAAAGGTAAACTTGCATAACAGAAACCCATAAATGGCAAATCTTATTGAAATATGATGGCATTGATGTTTCTGAAATGTCCTTGCCTTGCCAACAGTAAAACAGAACTCCATCAACGTCTTTTTCATTAGACTATTGCAGCAACACAGAAAAACCACAAAAAAAGATCGAAAGGCTTCTGCAAGCTCCCGTAGTTACGCAGATGCCAAACAATGACGTACAAGTCTTCAGATCACATATGTCTTAAAACTCATACCTATAAGAGACCTTTTTCCTTTCATTAATCCATTTCCTCTTTTAGGTTTATTGGATACTCTATTTCATTTCTCACTGCAATCAAATTGCATAGAGAACAATGTTTCCAAAAAAACTAGAGTACTTGTTTGGTTAGTTCCAACATGTGATGAGCTCTCAAACCAATCTGAATGAATGAAAAATGCAAGGAAATGAAGTCTCGTTCATTCAAAGCAGACAAAAGAGCTCTTGTTCTTAAAAGAAAAACCTTGCACTGGCGTTATCGTACATGCGAAGGTTCATATTACTTTTTTGGAGGGTAGACAGCTTTTTTAGATCTGTGCTGAGACCATTAGGATCATAGTGATAGCATGGGTTTTCCTTATCCTAAACAACAAGTTTTATATAGATAAATGCAATATGTAAAATAACTTCCATGTGTGAATAGATTTTTATTGACTTCTAAAATCATATTTAGATCAGCTATACCAAGATCGTCTGTATGTATTCACAGTTAACGCAGATATGCCCCCGCCCCTCCGCAGACACTCTTGTGCACCTCTCCAAAATTGTAGGTGACCGCAGACAGTGCCGGAGACAGGAGGCCTCTGATTGGTCAAATCTACATCTGCTCTACACTATGCATATTTCCTGTTTGGTACCTTACTGCATTGTTTTGTTTGTATGACCGCCATTGTGGAAAAAGACTCATGAAGATGGAACAGCGAGAAGAGCAAGGTGCGCGAGAACTCTTGAAGCCTTTTTCCACTCTTTTTTGCCCTCATGTCCCTCCATTGTCACAAAAAATTCCCCCTTGCTTTTTTCCACTTCCTCACCACCTCGTCCGTGTCTAGACCCACAGCTAGTTCATGATTGTCCCTCTTGCTTTGTGGCGTGGAATAACATAGCGCAGACTACGTTTCAAAATTGGGCATTAATCAAAAATATCTGTGTCATACCTGCGACAAGCTCATTGCGACACACAGCTAGTATAACCATCCCTTAGGGCTCTTAACGACTCTAGAGTGTTGGGATCTGGAGATTCTCCACCTTCTCCAGCAGAGTGCACTGTGGATCCTCCTGGGCTGGAGCCCTCCAGCACAGCTGACGCTCATCAGCTCATCAGGAGACCGGCCTTTATAAGCAGCTGCCAGACCTTCCTCCGACACTGCAGTGTTAGCCAAGTTTGGTTAGCGAGCCTGAGCCTCTGAAATTACTAATCGTTATCTTCTTAGAGAAAC
>NW_015151242.1:232469-237870 GCF_000732505.1 Cyprinodon variegatus | reverse complement strand
AAGCACTCTGCTGAACCAACAGTCTCTGGACCCAACCGGTTCCCTCTCTCAGAACAACCTGGACCTCTTCAAGGTATCCACTGAAATATCTGAAAACCCATTTAACTCATCAGCATATCAAGCTAACCAACTATCCGTCGCTGCAGACGCCAGAGAATCCTGCCCGGACCAGAACCTGAATCTTGTTTTGTCTTGTGTGAAACTTTAATAAACTGTGTTAAACCTTTTACCAAGTCTCCAGTGGTGTTCTGCATGTGGGTTTATCTCTAAACCGATCATGACATAGAGGGCTTTGTGGTTCTAAATAAGGCCTTTCAACAAAACATTTCCATCACTTTGGACAGATACGCTGCAAAGGTTTCACAGGCAACCTCCTCCCGACACCCTGCTCTCTCTTGTTGTCTGCACAATCAAAGTAGTTCTAATCCGCACATGGTGCACGAATTATTGTATTGCCTGCATGCTCTCACAATTCGGTGCTTTGTTTGTATTTGCCTGTTTTATGGTGAAAGTTTAGAATTGTGAGATTTGCAAAGGCAAGTCTTTAAGGCCATTTCACACACTGAACTATCGTTATTCATCTATGACAATGTAAACTAGGTTTGCATTCATCACCCTTTTAAATAGTGGAGTCTATGGGTCCCTCCTTTGTAAAGATGACACACTGCTGTTGCTAGATCATCTTGAGCCAGACTACCCCTTCCTGCTGTTTATCCATTTAAACGATGAAGTCAACAACTTCATTATAATATGCCAAGAATGTACTTCTATCAGTTTAGGTCAGATTATGTTATTCACAACAAAGCTGACTGCTGTTCTTATACCTTCAAACCGAAAAGTTTTCACATCCCTTAGCCTTTTCAGAACACATTCCACATGATCTCTATTTATTCCTGTTTTCATTCATGTTTTCATCAACCCAGGTTCACCTTTATCAATTACTTTCCGATGTGTTCCTTCAGAGCATTTACCAGTTTCTTTAGAGCTGCTCCATT
This sequence comes from Cyprinodon variegatus, assembly GCF_000732505.1. Classification (NCBI taxonomy): domain Eukaryota; kingdom Metazoa; phylum Chordata; class Actinopteri; order Cyprinodontiformes; family Cyprinodontidae; genus Cyprinodon; species Cyprinodon variegatus. Next base: position 236,875 of record NW_015151242.1, on the reverse strand, counting down.
GTCAGTGATCATGCTTATTCACGATAATTGTCCCAAAAGTCAATACTTTTTTCTCATCCAGGTTTCATAAGCTAACATTTATTTCCATTACCTCAGTATTATCCTGCCTGCCTCTTGTCCACACTTCATAAAACATTAGTGCCCGCCCTGACTAAATTAAAGAAAATGCTCATAAAACCTGAGNACATTAGTGCCCGCCCTGACTAAATTAAAGAAAATGCTCATAAAACCTGAGGATCAGATGACTGTGTGGTGATACTGTACACTCAGCTTATGAATAGGTGCAGGGGAAATATTAGATAAAATAGCCCTGGTTTTGGTTAAAATAAAATAAAAAAAACTCTTATATGACTTATGAAAGTATTCTTTTATGGATTACTGGGTCCTGTCCTCCCACAAACCACTGACTGGGCGTACATACAATATTTTGGAAGTCAAACTGAGAAGCAAATAAAAAAAGCCTTTTTATCATTATTATTTTGAACACTAAGAGTCTCATTTATAACGTTCACCTTTTCTTCCATGGCACTAGCCAGATTTTACTTTTAGATTTGTAACTTTAAACACAAAATGCAGGCCAAAAGACCAAAAATCCTGGACTCCAATAAACAAATTTAGAAAAACAACTACAGATGTACTGCTTCCTCGGTTATTGCAGTGACATTTCATATCTGTCTCACTTAAAAGGAGCATGTTGATGAGCTTCAGTTGACACTGTTATTGTTTTACATTCATACAAATTTACAGCACACACACAAGACATTATTTCCTCATCAAGGATCTTTACGAAGACTGATGTAGACATAGAGCCCAAATCCTGTAGTCGAATGCATGATGTCTGCTTGGCTCATCTGAATAATGCAAAGGACACCCTGATAACTGTCAGCCACCAAAGAGTAGAGGAGGCAGTGCCAGCACACAAAAACAAGAAAAGAAAAGGAATATGAAAGAAATGTAGAAAGTGGGAAAGACATCAAAGGCCAAGTATTTCCAACACAACAGGGCAAGCAGGGCTTTGGATCTAACAAGCTTCTCTGTAAACAGCCTCCTCAGATCCTGCCAGCAGGAGGTTCCCCTTCAGCATGCTGCTTTGTCTATCAAAGTGCTCCTGCAACATTGAGGGCCACTGGAGCAGTCCTTCATCACCACCCCCTGCCCTCCCCTATCGTAAGGAGGGCTGCTTCTTCCCCCACAATAGTGAATCACAAAATAAAAGTGATAATCTCCTGTAACCCCCACCGGCACTCCCACCCCATCCCTCTCTTCCAGCCTCCAGCTCCTTATTCTCTGTGTTCTCCTTCATGAGTTTCAAAGGTCTTTCTCTTGAAATTTCCTCTTTTACTTGAAATTTTCTCGAGCATCTCTTCGATCTTCCCCTGCTACCCTTCATAAACTGCATTTTTTCCTGGGGAATGAAAAAAAAAACATGGTTAACTTGAGGCATATGTCTGCTAAATTTTGCAGAGATGCACAGAGAGAAATTGTGAAGCTTTTAGCTGCTCATACCAATATTTGGCTGATTTCAGTTTTGGTTTAGATCACAGATTACATAAAATGAGTGATATATCGTAATATATATTCTAGATCTAGAAATTAGAAATTATTAATGTTTTCAGATTAACATTTTAGAGAAATAAAACAGTGATGAATTATCATGAGATCATAAATGATAACTGTGTCATATTTACTGTGTCATATTTATTGCCCCTCTCCACAACTCCTAACACTAGAGTACTAAGATCAGGTTGCCTTCAATAACAGATTTGTAATCAGATGATTTTTCCATCATTAGCTTTGTACGGGTTTTTAGCTTGAGGCTCACTAAGGTCATTATAAAGGTATTTTTGCTGCTTCCATTGCTTTTTCCCAATACTAATTTGGGGGGGGGGAGATTTTCAACTAATGTAATTGATTGACAATGAAATGTTAAGTTTATCTTTTAAGAGACATCATTGTTAGCATTGTAGGTAACAGTGTTAAGCCTTAAACCATATTTACACCCCCTCATATCATGAAAAGCAATTCTCCTGTTACAGCAGGGGTGTATATGCCTGAGCACACCCATTAATTAAGCAGGTCTAAATACAGCAATGGCTGTTAAGTTGGCTGCTGACAATACAGTCAAGAAAGTTCAGGATCTACGCACATTTATTTCATTTTGTCAAAAATCAAAATGATTTTGATTAAATATCAATTTTATCTAAAGTTATGAAAACTTTGCATGCTCTGCTGATAAACAGAAGGTAAACTTTCTTTGCAAAATTAAGTAAGTTAATAAATTGTTTTCTTTCCATTAATTTCCTCTAATGCCATACTTCAACATGCACAAAGAAATGTTGATGTAAACAACTTTATATCATGCTTTGATGTATTTCATTATATAGTGAGAAATATGTTATTATGGGCTATACAATAGGGTTTTACTACAGCACGCATACAACAAGAATGATTGTAGCAATTTTAATACAACTTATTTCTTATATTTTTATAGTATATTGTGTGAATGGTTGACTGGTTAAATGTAGTCTCTTCATAGGGATAAAGAGCAAAATTTTGCTGTTTCAGAGTTAGGCTTCCTGTTATCTGCTTAAGCTTTTCTTACTGTTGTGATAACCTGAATGAAAAGCTGATATGGTTAAACAGAAAGTTTAACTTTATAGAAACTTTTTGGTTTCGGCCACTTACTCTGATATGAACAATTTACAATTTCCTAACACAAAAGAACATATTTTCTTTTGATCAGTCACCCCCTTCATTCTGAAGAGCCATAACATCGCTATGAACCTGCAGTACTAAGGTGTGGTACATCAGTTTTTATATTACATTTTTATGAGGTTTTTTAGTTAATTTTCCAGTCAGTGAGTGGCAAGAACAAATCAAATCTACACTAGTAAGCAAACCACTGAGACCAAGAGAAACTCAAGCTGCTCTCCATGACAGAAAAACTTATACTCAGGTCCTAAATGGAAAGCAATTGTGAGACTCACTCCTGTCTTTTCTCTGCTCTTTTCAATAGGCTTTAGGATCTAGCTCTGTGAGCTCTTCCCTACTCTCATCCTCTACTGATCAAAGCCTGTTCGCACAGATATATTTCCCTTCACAGACAATGCCTCTTCTCAAGGTGCTGTCAGGTTCCCTTCTTTGCTTTAATTTCATCTCTTAAACTTTTTTTTAATCCCCGTACCCCTTGCCTCCCTTCCCGCTCCTTCTTTTGTGAGGGCTGTCAGCCGTGACAGTTTGTTGCCGGGGGGACTTGTGAGAGGAGAAGGTAGGTGCACTCTTACAAAGAGCCGCCGCCTGGCTGCACCTCACTCACGCTGTCACTCAAAGCAGTCTAAATTGTACTCACACACCCATTCACACACTGACTTTCACATGTTGGCAACAACACAACGCCACTTACACTCAGACCAGCAGTGAAACATGACAATACCTTGACCTTGTGTTTGTTGTGTCCCACAAGGTACCAGCAAAGGAGGAAGGATGAGGGGTAGGGAAAGTAGAGCGAAGAGTTAAGAGGCTAGCAGCACTGCCTGGGTGTCTCAGATCACAGGCCTGAAGGAAACTCAGAGAGACAGAGCCATGATGGAGCGCTGGCAGAGCCTGCGCTCACAGGGTGCTGATGACAGACAGAGGCTGACAAACGTTGACATCTTTGTGTCGCCTCAGGGAGACAAGTACTGCTGAATGAAACCGGAGGAGTCCAGACATAACTATCAGCCAGGCCTTGCTGGTTTAATCCCTTAAAGTTTGCAGAAAGATGGCTTGATGACAGAAGGGCAAGGAGAAAAGGAAAAAAACACAAATATCATTTAATTTCCAGCAGAAATGAAGATGACAGGGTAGGCCCTAAGAGAAGAGGCTAAGTTACGCTTGCTTCAAGCCCCAAACCTTCCTATTTGTCATCTCTTCCCTTGTCTGTCTCCTATTCTGACAGGGTTGAGGTAGATCCTAGCAGGTGAATATCTTTATATAATCTCTTTAAAAGGAAGAAACCCGAGGAACAGTTGTGATGTTCTCCAAAAGGTTATTTAGACCAGAATTAAATCAATTTGATCTTTGGAGTGGATGCTTACAGTCAACATTTGAATTCGTTTTTAAACTAATATATCTACCTCTGTCCTCTCAAACAGCCGGTCAGCAGAAGGCAGAAGGCTGCTACCACTGTTGAATGCCTTCAGATGATGTGTTGTATTTTGGTGTTATATAAATAAGCTGAACTGATAAAACAAATACATTTGAGGCCTGTATTATTACAAGTTCAGGTTAAGTTACATTTTCTTTGATATTCAAAGGGAAATTGATTTGCAGCAGAAGTCTTAAAGGAATAGTACACCCAAAACATGATTAGCCTTCATTTTCTACTCACCCCCATGCTGAACAACACTCTGGAGTACTTTTTTGAT
>NW_015151242.1:209176-230902 GCF_000732505.1 Cyprinodon variegatus | reverse complement strand
AGCAGTGTGGTTTTCGTCTTGGCAGTGAAACACTGGATCAGCTCTACAACCTCAGGAGGATCCTGGAGGGTGAATGGGAGTTTGCCCAACCAGTTTACATGTGCCTTTTCTGGATCTGTAGAAGGAATTCCGCCGTGTCCCTTGGGGATTCCTGTGGGGGGTACTCCAGGACTATGGAGTACTGGGCCCTTTAATAAGGGAAGTTAGGTTTCTGTATGACCGGTTTTAGAGTCTAGCCCACATTGCCGACAGTAATGGGCCTAGTTTCTGGTGAGATTTGCACTCCGCAAAAGTTGTCCTTTGTCAACGATTTTGTTCATAATTTTTATGGACAGAATTTCTAGGTGCAGGCAAGGTGTTGAGGGGATCCATTATGCTGGCCTTAGGATCGCGTCTCTACTATTCATGGATGAAGTGGTTTTATTGGTTTCATCAAGGCATGATGTGCAGCACTCACTGGAGCAGTAGGAGCTGATTGTGAAGAGGCCGGGATGAGGATAATTTCCTCCAAATCCGAGACCATGGTCTTGAGCTGGGAAAGGGTAGAGTGACTTCTCCGTGTTGGGGGTGATGTACCGCCCCTAGTGGAGGAGTTTAAGTATCTTGGGGTCTTGTTCACCAATGAGGCGAAGATGGAGTGGGAGATCAACAGGTAAATTTCTGGGGGGTCTGCTGTGAAGTGTGCGCTTTACCGGTCCATTCTGGTGAAGAGAGAGCAGCGGCAAAAGGCAAGGCCCTCGATTTACCGGTCGATATATGTTCCTACCCTCATCTATGGTCATGAGCTTTGGGTCATGACCGAAAGAACTAGATCCTGCATAAAAGTGGCCGAAATGAGTTTCCTCCATATTGTGTCTGGGCTCTCCCTTAGAGATAGGGTGAAGAGCTCATTTATCCGGGGAGGACTCAGAGTAGAGCAGCTTCTCTTCCACATCAAGTGTAACCAGCTGAGGTGCCTTGATCATCTTGTTAGGATGCCTCCTGGATGGCTCCCTGGTGGAGGAGACCGAGAGGGAGACCCAGGACATGCTGGTGGGCTATGTTTCTTGGCTGGCCCGGAAACGCCTTGGGATTCCCGCCAGGAGGAGCTGGCCGAAGTGGCTGGAGAGAGGGATGTCTGGGCCTCCGCCCTCAAGCTGCTACCCCCGTGACCTGAGCCCTGATAAGTGGAAGAAGAAAGATGGAGTGGTAGATGGATGGAAGCTTAAAGCAAAATTTATCTATTATAGGATCAATGTTTATTTCGTGTTTATTATAGAATATATTTCTATATTTCATATGTTCAGTGTTTTTAAAGACCAGCAACTGTTTTTCAAATGTGTTGTTTTCCAAGTCAGAGATGAATGTGGCAAAACTATTTGTTCTACAAAGTCACCACTTTAAATATAATCCTTTACTGCTCCTTCTGTGCCAAACAGCACATTTATTTGACTGACAACCCCAATCATTTCACTACGTTTGCTTAGCAAGTTTAATATGTGAGTGACACTCTGCTCATTTGACTGGGGGGAGGGTGTCTGGCAGTGGAAGAATAGGGGAAGAAATTAGGAAGCAACATCTTTCAAGCATGACAATCCCCGCTCTCCTCTGCCATCTTAAGCCTCCTACCCCTTCCCACATGCACTCCATTTCATTTCCTCCATCATCCTTCCATCCGTGTCATTCCTTTTCTTTTACAAAATCTGTTATGATAGCAAACCACCATGGCCCCCCAGATGACGTCTAATCCCTCAGTTTTATCGCTAAACCCTCTTCTTATTTTGTCTTGCAGCATGTAAAGCACAGCCAGCCACCGTGTTTGCTGATACAATCTGCCAGCCGATACAAGCTGCAGCAGATTACACCAAAGAATGAAGGAAACTCCAAACACTGCTATAGATTTTTTTATGATAACCGTTCTGATTTTTTTATTTCAAAAGACAAGGAACATCAGTGTTTACAGCACCTTGCAAAGTAATGTATTACAGTCATATGCTTCCATATATTTTGAGAGGATTTTTTTGTGAGGATACTGTAAACCATCATAAAGAGTAGAATAGCTGGGGAGTATTACAAAAATGATACATGCTTTTAAACTCTCCGAACCCACCGGATTGCCGGTGACCCGTTTCAAAGCGTTTACAACTAACAACTCAGAATGCATGAAACTTACTCCGGTAAAATGTTTACCAATATGGACATGTTAGACATCGTTGTAAAGCCTAGATTCTCCAGAACCCAACCCCCAAGTTCATTTTATGAACATAGTGAGTACTAAAGCACAACTAAAACAGATATAGCAGCATCTCAAAATGTAAACATGACAAAGCCACCACAACAGAATACATTTGAAAGGCATCCAGAAAAATTTTCATAAATCCAATCTTCAATTTTGTATACTCCATTCGTCCATGAGGGTCCACAGATTAAAAGTTATCCAGCATATTCGTAATAAAAACATTAGATGATGGGAAAATCGCCACATAACGTCCAGTTGCTGACATCAGAAAAGTTAGCTGGTCATAGCTAATGGTTAGCATCTTGCTAATATTTACTTCTTAATACTTATTTCCTCAGTTGTTTGCCCATGATGTTTGGTATGTTTCCTTACATCATCTTCCTACCTACAAGACAAAAGATTCTGCATCTTTGTAGGACTCGATTTGAGTCAGGGACAGTCGCTGAAGTCTCACAAGCACTCTTTGCCTGTCAGCCAATGACTCACCGAGTACAGCGATATTACACATCGTAGAGTCCTGCTGTTATTGGTTAAGACCACATGGGTTGTTTGGCTTTGTAGCCAATGAAATAAAGTCAAAAACAAGGGTAGACATGGTTGGGTCGTGTAAAGCAGAGCTGTATTACCGACTTGCGCATGGGTGAAACATACAGCTGAGACTGGATCAATGCACGCAGCTTGAAGCTGAATAATAACAAGGGACCTATTATATTTTTTTTAATTCGGATAAATACAGCACAGAAAAGGTTTGTCCCAGAAATGTGTCTTTATTGATAAAGCAACAAAACATTTAATCTCAAGTCACTTTGCAATTTTACTTCTATCAAATCATACAGACAGATTCAGATTAGTTAAAAGCTTTTTTTTAATCCATGAAAATATTGAATTGACATTAACTTGAAGCATTCAATCCTCCTTCATGAGCATCTAGCAACATTAGACACTTGTTTGAATTAACTTTGCTGTAATCCCTCAGGCTAAGCATGCATGAGCTGACAGTGGAGAGGGAAAAAATAATACCATTTAAAAGTAAGAAACATTGAGCAGAAAAAGTCTCATGGTTAAAGGCCTTCCGCCACAACCAAGTCTGGGTGTGAGAAAAAAGAGCAAACAAAAACAAAAGAATGCAGAAACACTGATCCAGGAATTCTTTCTGTAACAGAAGGTAATTGCAGACTCCATAGTTTGCACTGTGTGGAAAAGAAGTGCAGACTTTAGGTCAAAATGGTGAAAGAGAGCACTTTCACATTGCTGCAGTAAAAGCTCATCCATACTCTAGAAACGGAAACTTGGGTAACTAAGTACTTTTCTAAAATCCAAACTTTTGTCAGTTATTTTCTATCACAGAGAAAATGAAAATATTTGGCCACAAATATTATCTAACAGCAAGCAATTGCTGACAACTCTTTGTGTTTGATCACGGGTAATGTATTTAAATGGGGATCTGAAAAAAATGAAGAAATAAATATCAAAAGAGTCTTATATACAGTAATAAACAAATTAAATAAAAGACATTGTTATTGGCAAAATCCGCATTAAATGAAGACATACGGTACATTGGCCTTGGTATGTGGGTATCAAATGATTTGTTTATGGGTAAAGGATGGTTGAAGAAAGTATAATGAAAGTAGAATGTTTAAATGTGTAAAGGTGTTATATATGTGTTAATTAACCTGAGGACCAATTCTACATTTTCTAAAATGTATAAATATGGAATTTGTTTGGAAATGCTAGTGCTAATTTAAATAAATGTCCTTGTATGATCCTCCCCACAGTACCTGATGAAATTAAGCCTTAACAGGAAAACATGCAGATTAAATTAAATCTCCTGAGACAGTAGAATCGGAACAATAAGCCTGCATATAATCATCAAAAATAAAGCAGATGAATAAGAATGAATGTTTTCAAATAGATAAATGTCTGTCATACGGTTGAGTCTCTTTCCAAGACACCGGCAGTTTTGTTGTAGTTCAAAGAATGCAAGGTGAATACATGTTAACACAAAAGATTTAGTGACTTGTTTATGATGGTAATAAAATGTCTCAACCGACACCAAAAACAGCAGAGTTGCTATTGTCACGGCTGTCAAGCAGATACAAACAGGAGCTGACAGTCATGACAACGTAAGAACTGACCCCCATAATTTACCTGCTACAAGTCAATTTTCCTCATAAAAACAACAAAGATGTCTTCAAGCATACCTACATAATGACTGATCATGAGCAGCAGTAATTTATTGCTTTCAGTGTCACGTCAACCAGCCTGACAGGCTGGGCTGGCTGGCACATCAGAGAAAAGCGGCGCCTTAAAGCAATGCCGCTAAAAAGACAGAGGTGACGAGAAACTAATGTGGGGAACAACCAGATGATTTATTCTTTAGTTCTGCTTCCAACATGGTAATCCTGGTAATGACTCTGATTCGTCTGAAAGAATGAGAGAACAAGAAAAAAGGGGAAAGATCTTTTATTCCTCTTCATTTCCCAAAGCAAGTAACCTCCTGATAATCCTGAGCTTGTGTCGAGGTTAAGATGGTGTTTCCTTTACTCTATCTAATGGCCACTGATACTTGGAAGTCATTCAACCACCTGGACAGGTTTAAGTGGTTTTGTTCTTCAGTCTCATGCTCAAAAAGATTTGTTCTTCCCTTCATTAAATCACTTGTGGTTCTTCCTAAACAAACATGGATGAATAACTATGAGACATGGGAGACTTAATAAAAGAAATGAAAAAGCTGCTTGGTTTCCTGATGAGAATTGAAATCATCCTGTGGAGAGGCAATGAGTCGCATGTCTGTGATCTGCTGAGAATTCAGATTGAAAAAAAGGGGAAAAAAATAGCTAGCATGACCCAACATAGAGAAAAATTCCTTTTTAGCAGATTATTTTTTGTGTTTTTCAAGTTTTCTCAATATGCCTCCCCAGGAGCAACGCTGGGAGTAAAATAAAATGATATACCTGACAAACTCTAACATGTTCAACTTTTGAAATTTCTTAATAGTGTCAAAATAGGTCATTCAAAACTGGTTCTTTACTTAGTTATGTGCATCTGTTATGTGCAGACAAAAAACTTTGTTTCTGAGCCTCCAACTGCTTTACTGATTATGTGGCAACAGCAGAGGTGACTTAACAACTAAAAAAGCCCATTGGAAAGAAAACAAAACAAAAAACTGATGCTGGGTAGTGTTAGCAAGCACGTCAGCTCTGAACATGTTAAGAAAAGAATAGAATAGAATAGAATAGAATAGAATAGAATAGAATAGAATAGAATAGAATAGAATAGAAGTAATGACCTAATGCAGAAGTAGTGAAAGGTTTATCAGCTGTCCCTTATATTCAAAGAAGTATCCACAGTGGGGAAGTTCAGGTGTGCCAGGACCTGCAAATAAAAGCATGATGATACACAAAAGGCTATAAAAATATGAAAAAATAAATAAATAAATACAAAAAAACAAGACGGACCAAATAAAATAGTTATTCGGGTATTGAAAGTCAAAAATGAAGAGAAGACAATTTGTAGAAGAAAACGAAAAAAACAGCTTGGATGTTGTAAACACTGTGCAAACAATACTATGGGTGAAGGAAATATATTGCTTGATAAGTAAATTTAAAAAAGCTGTGCAGCTAACAACATGGATGTGAACAGTTGCCAGTTGGGAGCAGTGAAAATTATATAGTCTAAATGGTAGCTGGGAGGGAGGATGTGCAATGCTCCTTCATAAGACATAATGAAAAGCCGGCTCATGGGAAGCAAGGTCTAAAGAAATGATAAAAAACTAATGCGCCGCACCTTTTCTCAAACACAAACATTATCTTAAGATATTTTCTCTTACAAAACAGTTTTGCCATTTTGGGACTATATTCCCAATATTTTAAGCCTGGTATAAAACTTAAAATTGACAAGGATGAGTAGAAGAATTAAAGATAGTTTAGTGTTGGATTAACTGGTAAGAGCTTTCTTTTTGTTAAAAGGTTTTAGGATTTTGCACAGCAATTATCCCACTTTCCACTCTCAGCAGATCCGTGGTGGATTCAATAATCACGGTAACAAATTTCACTTTAAAAGTGGATGTTTTTGTATTATCCTGTTATCACAACAGGGTTTAAATGAAGATTGTTTCTCGAAAGCATAAATTCTAACAACTCTGCATTTTAGAAAAATTTGTTAATAAACGAACAAATAGCTATTTTGGCTCTTAAACAGTTGAAACCCTTAGCAAAGGCTGTTGAACGTCTCTGTTTTAATATCTGTGTTTCACCCCATTTACCTGTAACCCCACTGAACAAAGTTCTAACATTTTCAGAAGATACATTTTTGAGTTTATTTATTTCTTTTCTCACTGAAAGAGATCAAACACATTTTGAGGTTTCATGTTTATCGTGGATTATTAATTTCCTGTGATCTTTTTCCAGGGAGTGGTTTGTCTGTTTACCAAGGAAAAGAAACAATGTGAGATAAATCTAGAAGTGAGTAGTACGTAATGAGTCAGGCTTACTCGGAAGTTGTTGTTTGGCTGCCTTCAGCAGAGCTGTGATTGTGGGATGTTCATGTTTGTGAGTGGAGAACAACGTGCTGGAAAGAATGTTGGTAATGAGGGTGTTTGAAAAACTGAAAACAATACAACACACTTCTCGTTAATACCATGTGATTTACCAGCATTTGGGATCATTGTGCTTGTAAAAATCATTCAATTAAATTCAATTCAATTCAGTTTATTTATATAGCGCCAAATTCACAACACATGTCATCTCAAGGCACTTTACAGTTCAACCAGATCATACAGTCAAATTGATACAAAGTTTTCTATCTAAGGAAAACCAGTTGATTGCATTGACTCATTGACTCAAATACAATCCCTCACACTAAGCATGCTTGTAGCGACAGTGGAGAGGAAAAACTCCCTTTAAACAGGAAGAAACCTCCAGCAGAACCAGGCTCAGTGTGAGCGGCCATCTGCTGAGGCCGACTGGGGTTCAAGGAGACAGAAGCAGAGACACAAAAAGCAGCTGTAAAAGGCAGCCCCGTCCAGGAAACACACAGTCAGGCAGACAAGCTCCGAGCCAGCTCCCATGCCAGAGGACGAAGGAGCACATCCAGCCAGTCACGGTCAGAGAAACAGGACCACACTGAAAAACAGGCCGATCTCCAGCATCTATAAACAAGGGTGTTGATGGAAGGAGCACAGCACAGCTGTACTGACCCCATTAATATGGGGTCAGTACAATAGGATTTGTAATTAGCTTCTATTATCTTATTCTGGTGATTGTGATCCTTCACTGTAAATTTCATTTTGTAATATCTATATTTCAACCATCTGGCTACTGATTTCTGAAAGAATTAGGAGAGAGTCTTCCATTAGTAAATGTTCTTGTGCAATGTACCAGCTCCAATGTCAACAAAAGCCCAGAAGCAGGATGCTACCACTGCCCTACATCCACTATTCTAGCCTATACACAGTTTTTAACACACATCAGGACGTGTAAGTCAGAAGAAAAGTGTGGCATTTTAAGGCTTTTATCTTCTTTTAGTTTATGTGTTTCTGTGTTTTCATTACATTTTTAGCACCTGATATTCACTTTTTACCTATACGCCATCCAATGAAAATCTCATCTTTTATAATTATTATTTTTAAGAGGAATGAAAGCAGACATTTTTCTTATTTTGTGAACCAGAAAAATTCCCTGGTTTTACTCAACAGAAATAAGCAATATTTAGGGCCCAGTGCGTATAAGTCAGTGGCAGCTGGAGGTACTCAACACTCAACGGCTCAGACAGCAAGCTTTGAAATAGCAATCAATGCCTTTATAGAGCAGAGGGGGGACTCGTAAAAGTGTCGTTGAGAGGAATATATGATGTCGTATATCACCCTCCCCTCCCTATTTTTAAACACAGAGTTACGACTGCAGAAATGTGTACCCATTAGAGGTGATATGATGTATTTTCTGCCTTGTTCAGAAACCCATTCATCACTGGAGACCAAAAAGAAAACTGCACTTAATCTTTCACCCCTTCTTCTTCCACTCCCATATTTCCTCGCCTGCTCAGCTTAAACCCCTTCCCTACCCCCCACAATCACCCTGTTGTTGTACACTGTCTCAAGAAATTTACAATGTACCAGCAAAAAAAAAAAAAACCTCTGGCAGTAACTGCAAGAGCATCTTGCTCCCACTTATAGCAACGAAATAACCTTTTACCGAAGACTAAATTTGGCCAGATTATCTGTAGCCGGATACAAACCTGGACAGAGAGAGTCGGTCAGCTTGCAGAAGAAAAGGATAGTTGATCTGGAAATGATTTAAAATACTGTTTAACTGTTTTTTTTCCATGTTAGTACAGTAACCCAATGGTAAAATTTGTAATAATTAAATCTCCAAACCTCAGTTTTTAAATAAGTTCAGTGATGGAAAAAATTATAATTTTAAAAATCGTCTTTAAAACTAAATTTCTTTGGTCACATGATGAAGATGACTAAATCCACCAAGGTCACGTTAAGGACATACTGAAGTTCAACACTTATTGTTTTAGCTTTAGTTGTGTCCAAAGCTCATACTCCCCTTACATCTTTACACTTTCTTTTGCTTAAAATTTAGGTTAATGTGAACTTGGTCTTCATAAACAACACTCTGCATAGTTAGCTGTTCTTTTACTCACCCTAGACCTAGTGGATAGCTTAAACACCAGGCTCACGCTGTCTGTCAGCTGCCAGGTAATGCATTTGCCCAAATATCCCAGATTATGCCTTCCTTTGTATTGGGTAAAGATAAACCTCTGTAGAGCAGTAATACTGATCGTTCTTATAAGGGATGTCCTTTGCTTAAAGGTAGTGAAACTCGTTGGTTAATAATAAAAGTGTCTCATTCCTGTTGTTGTTGTATTTTGTTCAAATGTCTGTTTTGATAATATTACTGATCAAACCTTGTCCTACATACAACACAACAAAATAAATAATAAGTATGTCTTATTTGTACAAAGAATTTGACACACACGCTTGCATTTATGGAGGATCTTAGGTCTAATTTACAAGCTTATCCTTACATTTAAAACCCCTTAGCCATGTTACAGCTCCACCAGATAGTATTAGTAGCCATCATCATGCATCCAGTTTAACTCTGGCAGAAAGGATTAACCACTCTTTCTGACAGAATAGTTTGTAATAATTTGCTTGGTCGCTTCTACAAGCTTGTGGGATGGCATGAAAGACAAATAGATAAAAAGGTCAAAAACAGATCTGGTTACATCAATGTTCATCTCTACCATGAATTTTATGTTGTTACAACAGTTTAGTGTCCATAGGAAAGTAACTTTTTTCAGTCGTTGCGCGCAGCTACTGCTCGCACAGTGCGTCTAACCGCAGAGTTTAGTCGTACAGTGTGAGTCACAGCTCACGATTTATGTTTTGCCCGACGCTCATTCACTCATTGCATCCCTGCCATGCTGCTGTGTTTACAGAAAAATTGTTTGTGCATGTGCAGTGAGCAATTTGCCCACAATGGTCGATCTCACGATTCCTGATCGGGAGGTGGTCGTGAGAGACTGATCGCCCTTCGTTACCCCCTGTACACTACATGACTCACGAAGCACGATCAGGCTGAAAGTCGGGCCAATCGAAAGATTCTCACACGACTGGAAATTCGTGGCTTTAGAGGGTAAAAGAGACCCCTTTATATAAAATACAGTAAAAAAAGAACATAAGCTATTTACTTTTGGAGTTTAAATAAAGTATTGTCATAAGGACATCACCCTATTGTTTACGCAGCAATGACTTCTTGGTAAATTTCATATGGTAGGTCCTGTTGCGCTAGTCCTGTCCAGCCAAAACGGAAATGAGTAACTTTAAAACACTTCTAATTTGAACCGGAACATGTTGAAATTAATAGCAATGTAGAAATAATAAGAGGTAATGAAGATGAGGAGGACAAAATGGAGGAAGAGGGTTGAGTTAGCCGAATAAGCTTGGTGCTGTGAGAGATGCTAAATCCAGAGAAAGAGCTATGCTACCAAGAACTCCAGTTTCTAAATGAAGCCTTGGCAGAAGTTCAACTGAAGAAACTAAATTACTTGCTGCATCATCAGAGGCTCATCTGCCTCCGGCACAAACCAATCAGCTTTGAACCGCATCTCCACGAAGCCCAATCAGAATACCAAGTTCATTTTAAAGGTCTTCAAATCCATGACTCTGCCTGCTACCCAGCCAATCGCAAGCAGTGGTTGGCTATGTCTGATTTTCAGTCAGATGACCCTGATTCAACCCACCCCCACCCCCTTCTCCACCAGCTAAGCTCCATCTGGCTTTACCATGGTTTGTTACCCCCTGTATACTACAAGACGCAGGATGCACAATGAGGCTGAAACTTGGGCCGATCAAAAAACAATCTTCACGACCGGAGAATCAGCCCGAAAAGGGCAAAAAATTGCACAGTGTAAGCTCAGCCTAAGATGTGCAGTAACCATGTCATCACCCAGCATACATTGTGAAAGTTAGAAAAAATGGTGACCTCCATGGGTAAAAAAATATAAATAAATATATACTCTCTAAGGCAAATATGTTTTCATGTATCACAAATGGCAATTTTTGATTCTTAACTATTTGTGGATTCCTTTAATAGAGGCACCCTAACTGTCAAGTATTATGGTGATCTTATGTTGAATGTCTGTTTGACTGCTTATGGTAGTGGTTCATTGCACGATGGGGATGATGCAATAATTAATATTTACTTTTGAATGAATAATCTTTATTTGAACACACATCTGGTTTTTAAATATAGTCTTCCTGCCACAGACTGAAACTTGCTTTGTGAGTGAAAAGCAACTTATTTATATAAATTCGCCCATTTCTCTATCGATTTAACTGACAAATATTAAAACAAAACTGTACCTTTCTGAAGACCTTTATTGGAAATATTTATTTGGCAGGGTTTATATATTTAAACTTTTAAGCATATATTTATATGGTTGTATGATGGGGAATTAACACACTGCAAATACATGAGTGCCCTGCAAACAAAAACAGCACTGCAGACACAAAATTACAGGGGAAAATACTAAAATAAGGCTAACACATAGAAGAAAAGAAGAACACACCAAAAGAAAAACACACCAAAAGAGAAATGCTGAAATCACAGAAAGTAAAGAAGCAAAGTGCAAACCTTCTGCAAATACATAAATGCAATACAATCAATTGAACAATATATATAGGCTACTAAGGGGCCTGGTCCATAAATACTAATATTTAGAAATGACTGTGGTCTGATCACATATGAGTTAATGATGGAGAGAGGTAATTGGTACTATGGAGCGCTTCCGTTATATACCGGTAGATCTATTTAGTGGCTTTTGTAAAGCTACATATGTTTTTCCGTCTCGCAACATTTTCTTTTTCAATGTTTTTTGTGTTTGTATGTATGTATCATTTGGCTCTGCATTTGTAGTGCCTTGAGACTAGTTTCTGTATTTTCTGTTACCATATTAGGGAGTGGCAGCCTAGTGGTTAGGGCATAGAGCTTGGACCCTGAGGTTCTGAGTTCGAGCTGCACTTCCACAGACTGCCCCTCTGGGTCCATGAGCAAAAGACCCTTAACCACACACTGCTCCCCGGGCGCCAAATAATGGCAGCCGACTGCTCCCCAAGGGGATGGGTTAAATGCAGAGAGTTCATTTTGTTCCTCTGTACTTGTGACAGTGGAATGACAAAAAAATAAAACATATAAATAAAAATATGGAAAACATCAATTCCCTTTCTTCTCTGTTATTTAGAAAAAATCATATTCAAATATGTGCATACGGCTTCTGGAATTCTTTAAAGATATTTTCTGTATCATAAATCTATTTAAGAACATGCTTAAATGAATTATTTAAATCCCAAATAAGTTCTGATTGTCACAGTCTTTCAAGCCAGGAGTTCAGAGAAATGTGATTGAAATAACTTTTTCACACTAAATGTACAAACCAGATGTTTTGCTCTTTAATAAGCAGCCAATGCATGCTAACTGCCAAGCTCCTTAGGTCTAATGTTAAATATGGAGATTAAATTGCATTAATGTAATGGAGAAAAATTTGTTTCATGTTTGCTGCATTTTCCTTGACGTCTTTAGTCGTTTTGTCGTTTTGTTTTTGGAGCCTATGCTGTTTGGTTTTGGATTAATAAGCCCCCCAGCATCCACCACACCCACCCAACCACAAACTATACATACACACACTCAAAAGACAAACCGGCTTATAAGGTTTAGCTTAAATAAACTTGCAAAAGCAGTAATCATAACTTTTGAGAAAGGCTGTTCCCACTGCTGTGTGTGTTTCTCTGTTTGTAGGTGTGCTACTGCTTCTGTTTGCTACTCAGCATTAATCTCCCCATTTAAGGCAGAATCTAAGCACAGCAAGAGAAATATTTCTCTGTCAGTTTGGCCTGCAGCCCTCAATGTACAGTTTGAAACGAGGATGTAAGGCCCATAATGGAGGTTGTGTGTGACTTTGCTCTGCTCGCACGGGGTAATCTGCCGAAGGGAAATGGAGTGCTCCTTTCCTTACACGTATTTGTCTGTGCCTTTGAATTATGGTCAGTTACAAGTGGTGCTTTTTCACCACAAGGACGCAATTAAAAAACATATTTTTGGACCTTACCAGGTGTGGATGAGGAAGGTCTTAAAATTTCCAACTCACCATAAAAAATATGCCCCTAGTCCTGCTCTGCTTTATGTAGGTCAACTCAATGAAATGGGATAGTTAAACATTATGACAGATTTTGATGATACATAGGTTTTCTGCATCACCTAGTCTGCCATTTTCTGTGCTCGTGCCATGACCTGGAGTTTTCATCCATATATGCCGTGAGATTATTGTCTACCTTGATGTGGCAAGTCTGAGAATTGCTGATTTACTTATATGTTTATCAGCTTGAGTGATGCCACTCCTTGTCAAATCAAAGAGCCGACTGGCTAGATGACTCGCTTTTGCTGCAGGCTACAATGATTGACATTTATTGCTGGCCCCGCCCAACCTGCCCCTCTTTTTCTTGTCTTTGGCATGAACAGCAGAGGGATCTGCCAGTTCACAACTTTCAGTAACATGTACTGTTGAAGAGGAAGGTTATGTGTCTCAACACTTAGACTAATCATCTTTTTTTTCTCTTTTTCTGACTGGCTGCAGATCAGAAATGTAGTTGTGGTTTTGGGTTTTATTCATATTGGGTAAAGAGGATATTCACAGTGGCGCCCTCCTCAATAAATACTGGAGGATGAAGGAAACCTAGCTGAGAGTTCATGAGAAGGAAGCAGTGCTGTCTTAAAAAAGCATAATGGATCTGTTTTTTTTTTTTTTTCTGTCCTGTTGTTTCTAAAAGTAGACCTATCATGCTTCCAGACTAAAGAAAAGGCTAATTTATGCTTCTGATGCACAGCCTCTGCAACCGTCAAATCTGTCTCTGTGCGTGACCACGCCCCCCACGCAAAGGTTCTGCAGCCATCGTCACGCACCTAAAAAAAATCCTGACTACACGTCGGATGGTTGCAAACCCACGCAGACCTCGAGCAGAAGAATGCAGATAAAAAGCAGCTGTGATTGGTGCTTGTTATGCCGAGGAACAAGTACAATGGACAATCTAGGCGTCCTCCTTTGTCTTTCTGCCAATTCCATTAACAGAACCTGTTCCTCTTCGATGTCTAGCAACTCTAGATCCATCTCTGTGACCGTGATATCCGGTACTGTGATATGGCAACGCGTCATTGTTGTTTTGGAGGATAAACACTCCCGCCGAGAACACTCCGCCAAAAATCTCGGGACCATCCGCCGAAGTTCTTGCGAGTTCTCGAATAGGCTCCCCCTTGTGTTTTGGCAGAAAACTGCTGTGCGTCCCTAGAAATTCCATACCAATGGTGTAGAAGCATAACAGTAAAACTGGTTCACAACCAGACCCAAGCGACATTTGATGTGTGTGGTTGCAGAAGTATAATCTGCCCTTTAGAGCAAATATCTTTATTTTAATAGTGTTCATCTTCTGCCTTTAAAAAAATGTTTTGGGGTCGTCTCAAATTTCACACAACAACAGCAGATGATCTGGTTTGATGCAGACACAATCTGACAGTACAGGCCTGTTCTCTTCTGGACCTCCTCTTCCCTTTCCTCCCTCCATGCTGGTGATAACTTCTCTGAACTGAGAACAATGACTACTTTGTTTTCCAAGTGTGTAGCGAGCTCCTGCAAAGCTGTGGGCGTAGCACAGTCCTCTAGAGTAGGAAGACATTCAGGTGTAGACAGCACGGCAAAGCAGAACCCCCATGTGTTGGATTCAGAAATAAAAGTACCAATCTATGGAAGGGAAGGGGGGGTGGGCCGTCTTTTATCCCAGCATAATTATAATGCAGACAGATAGACGACAGGTAGGCAGAGTGGATAAGAGCGATAGCTTGTGAGACGTGATGAGCTGACAAGAGAGACAATCTCCCACCTAAACTGCTGTGATAAGGCTGTCACCCACAGCTCTGACTCTGAGTCACTGGTTTGTTTTACGCACAGTCGAATAGATGGTAGTCTCTGAAAGAACTTCAACAACACACTCTTATAAGATGCTATCATGTACAGTAGAGCCTGTCTGTTTATGTTTATGAGCACAGGCCAGGGCTTCACGTTTGACTGTGAGCACACTTTGCTGTGACAGGATTAGTATTTGTATGGTAAAGATAGAGGGAGAAGCAAACTCAAAAAGACAAATGAGGAAGTGTGAATGTTTTAAGTACACTGTGTAGACATTGTTTGTGGACCTTTCAGCTCAAGGAAATCCTTGTTTCAACAATCTGTCCTGCCTGGAATGTTGCCTGTGAGGCCCTTTTTAAGTGTTTGGTTCTAAATGCCATGTCTGCTACACCCCATGAAACTGTCTTAATCCACTTTTTCCCCCTCATTTTTATTACTGCTGGAGCAAACGCAAGGGATAGAGCAGAGCCCCAGCCCGGGGCCTCTATTCCCATTCCACACACCCCATAAGTCAGTCACAGATAATTAAATAGAGGTTATTTACACTCGTTTTCTCCTCCTCTGCTTCTCTGCTGCTTTTATCATTTCTTGCTGCTCTTTGTACTGTACTGCACACAGCCAGACCTTGTCAAAGTCGGGGCTGACACCAGCAAAGCCCTGTTGAAATGTTATAGCTTGAAAATAAAAATAAAAAAGACTCTTATGAGCCCCTGTCAATGTCAGCCTTTCATTTAACAATTACAAGGAGAGTCTATGCTAATCCTTCTGTGTGTCACAAACCACCTTGGCGCTTGCAAACACAGAGCAGACACAAACAAGAACAGGAGGGTTCGCTCTAGCCAGGTTTGAAGAATTCAGCTGCCTAATGTCAAGCATTACATATTTACCTTAGAGTCAGGCAAGCAGCTGCTATTCAACACGCTGGTGAATTAGAGCTCATAACAAAACTATGTCGACCATAATGGGTCTTTTCAGTTTTGTAAATTACAAAGATCAGAACGGAAAAATGGAGTCCAATACTGAAGGGCCTGCCTTGGTGGGGGTTTATATATTATATAAACCCCCACCAATACGTTATAGTTTTATGATCAGAAGATCTAGCAATTGAAAAACAGGAATTGAATGGAAAAGCATTTCTCTTGAATGCTATCAGGTCAAGATATCCATACAATTAAACCTCAAGGGCGACAATTTCAATTATTTAAGAAAAAAAAAAAGGATTCAGATAATGTTCATTTCTTTGATGACCTGTTTAGCCATATTTTGTCATTCAAACACAGGTTCTTAACATGGTATCCTGAAAACAATTTAGATAGAGGATTATTTTAGCAGAAATTAGTCAACTCCTTGTAGTTATTTAAATTTTCACTTTCCTAGAAATTCAAGGAAAGTAGGAGGAGTAACAACAATCTCTCAGTCAGATTTATTGATTAGTATTAAAACCAATTGATAGTTATAATTATTAAGAACATTTAACCTTTAGTTTCACTCGTCCAAATTGTGAACCCAAAATTTTATATCATTACTCTAATTTCTTTTATATCAATACTCTAATTTTTTCATTTTGTTTTCAATATTTCTGTCAGATTTAGTGTTAAATACTGACAAGGTATTTCAGGGTTGCTGTACAGCTACATAGGGGGGGGGGGATTTTAATATTCATGCCAACATTGGCAATTATGACTTAAATGCATCCTTTTGCCTGGCAGTAGGCAACCCTCTCTACCATACTCCTCATTGCAGCTACATGTACAACATATAAAAAAAAATGTGCTAAATGTACAAACTGGCTCTCTCCACTATAGCACTTGTGTTTAGATGGCAGCATGCATCAGCAATTGTAAGCAATATGGCATTTAAATATAATACACTGACAAAACGCAATTAAAAATTTCTGCTTTTTAAGTTAGAGAAGACATTTTGGACCAGGTTTGATAAACCTTATAGTTAGATTGGCTCAGGTAATCATGTGGTTTCTCTAGTTATGCTGCTATAGGCTTAGGCCGCTGGAGAACATAGGGATCATTTCTCATCATTCTGCTTTGCTTCTAATCTGAAATTCTGCATTTTTTTTTAGTTTAAATTCTATTCTTGTATGTCAGCTTTATGCGTCCACGTAGCTTTTATCTGGCTTAGCGCTTTGTTTAGAGGTGACCATCTTTGGAGCTAGTTTACTTTTCCCCTTTTTACTATTAGGTCAGTGTTCTTTTTTCAGTGTTCTATGTTCTTTTTTGGTATGTTTGCTTTTGTCTCCTTGAAAACCCTGTTGGCCTTGGCAGAAGGTTTCTCACACTGAGCCTGGTTCTGCTGGATGTTTCTTCCTGGTAAGAAGGGTTTTTTTCCTCTCCACAGTCATTGCATGCCTGCTTGGTGTGAGGGGTTGCTGCAGAGTCAAAGACACAACGGATGTGAATTTTTACTCTTGCAACAGGCATGATCATAGGAGAATTTGATGTTATCAGCTGGTTCCTTAGACATGAAGTGTTTAACCAATCTGTCCATGTGATTTGATTGAATCGTTATCTGTAAAGAATCTTGAGATTACGTGTGCTGTGAGTTGGTGCTAGCTGATACTGATTCAACCTAATCAGTTTTGACTTGTCGGTCTGCTGCAATTCAAGCAAAAGGAGTAACTGCTTAAATTCATCAATAGGTCATCTGTGGGGCAGGATCTAAGAAGGGATTTACTATTTATCATAGCACATTTGAAATTAGACTCACAGATATTCTGATTCAACCTCAAACCAATTAACACTGGAAAAAGCAAAATTGCAACCAACTTAACAACACCCTTTTGTGAACATGCATGCACTTAGTCAATATGGCATTGTTATTTTATGTCAGCTAATTTCCATCTGATCGTTGCTAGCCTTGCACCACTTAATGGATTACTACCCAAAGGAAACAACACCCTGTTTATATGGGCTTTCCGAAACACATAAAGAGGATAGTTGACTCAGGCCTTTTGACAGCAGCTTAAACTTATTAACAAGTACACCCAAAATACACCTGTCTAGAATTTATTGAGTATTCTTTGAAACACACCACATTAGATTTTTTTCCAAAAAGTTCAACATTTAAAGCAGGCTGCAGGAGAAATAAGTGTATCCTCTGATGTCACCTCACTTTTGCCCTTTACTCAAATCAGAGCCACTGGAATCAATCAAAGAATGGCCTAATTAAGATACAGCCTGGATCAGATTGGTACCCTGTTGGATCTCACTTGTCCATCATTTCATTTCAAATGAAATGAGAATTTTTACAGTTGGAGTACCATGAAACCTTTAGTGCCATTGGTTCTGCACAATCTATATTCTAAGGAAGTGGAAAAAAAGATCTCTGAAATCATTAAAGGGGTGCAGATGACAACATGAAGGTCCAAAAAGTGAGCAATAACAACAAGTCTTTTAAAACACCTGAAAAGAGGTGGAAACCTCAACATTGAGGCTTATGGGAAACAAATCTTCAAACACATTGATGGACATTTGACTCTCATCATTCACTGGAACGCAAACTTTCTGTCATCAGATATCCATAACATCAAGTCAAGCATTCCCTGGCAAAGGAAAGAAGGGAAAGAAAAACAACAAAACCACATCAACAAAGCTTTTTTTATTTTGTCCAAGTAGCAAGGAAACAAACAGCTAAATGAAACAAAGAGAATGTTAAACATGAAAACACTGCTATCCCAATGCTGAAAGAATTTTGTTCAAACACAGGATTCCCATGTATTTCAGATATAAGTGGATGCTAAGAGGTTGGTTCATTCCCAGGATAAAAGTCCCAAATGATTGAAATGTTTTTGTATATCCAGACTTCTTTAAAGAAGAACATTAACAACATCTTAAATGACACATGACTCAACACAGCAGAGCTTGCTCTTTAGACTTGGCTTTGGCTTAGCCTAAAGCATAAAAGCCACTCTTATATCTATTCTTTGTGAATGAGGAGGATACAGTAGACAGTTTGAGAAAGAAAAGAAGGAGGGGATATACCTTTAAAGAGAAAAAAAACAGCGGAAGTCTCAAAAAGACGCTGCTCCCTATGAAGACTGTTACGCAGTTTGAAATGAGCTAATACCTTCCTGTATTTCGCCAAACATCTCTTGGCAAGCCAGTTGGGGAAAACATGCAAACTTCATGCAGAACGACCCTGGGCCAGGAACTAAACCCAGAACTTTCCTGCTATAAGGCAACAGCAATACCCACTTGCCACAGCTTTGAACTTCTACCTGCTTTTGCTTTGCTTTGAATCAAGACAACCCATTGAATCAAGAAGGAATAGTTTTTAATTGAAAAACCACAGTTCTTTTTTTTTTAGACCTTTTTTTAAAACCTTTTTTTAGAATCACTGTGACCAGGACAATTGAGCACTGCTCGATCTACTTGGTCCAGATCTATGTTTTTCACCATTATCTTATCATTTAGGAAAAAGTTTTTTGTAAACTCATGGTGCTGAAGAAGAGCACTTCAGCTTGGAACGTGCTTTCTGAGAATTTGTTGCTCTTCTCATGGTGGCAAACAGAAAGAACATAATGCAGTACAATGGCAGACTGAGTTTTTTTGGACTTGAAATAACAAAACGTTATTTCAAGGAACTTTACAAAGAACCCAATCAAATCATATAGACAAAGGATTAAACGTTTTCTGTCTAACATTGAGTCATTGACTTTTCAGGATTCATTCCGAATGGAGCAGCCGGTTGCGGCAGTAGACATTCAACGTAATTGTGTTGTTGACTGCATGCATGCAGCTACAGTGGAGAGGAAAACTCCCTTTTAACAGGAAGAAACATCCATCAGAAACAGACTCCTTTCTTTGAACTACAGCTCCATTGGCTTGGTTGAATTGTAAAGTGCCTTGAGATGACATGTGTTGTGAATTGGAGCTATATGAATAAACTGAATTGAATTGAATTGAATTGGCCTTTATTTGTATGTAGCCTTTTTAAATTTTTAAAATAAGTGCTTAACATGACATTTAGGAATTCACCCACTGATGGTCACAATGATGGTCGTAGGCTGGATTGTGGTCAAAGCTGTCCTGGGGTTTGAAACTTCCTGTGGACTTAATAAATACTTGGGCTTAATAGACTCAAATTGTATATATTTACACTGATGTCTGATTTGTTTAAAAAACAATATTGTAGCTACTCAAATTGTCAGCTACTGAATACCTTTTAGGTCACTGAAAGTTTAAAATTGCAACATTAAACTTGTCAAATTAAATAGGAATTTTCTAATGTATAGAGATGTTTTAAAAAAGATTTCTTTATTTATTTCTGAAAACATAAATTATTTTTTTCTTATACCTACTAAAATATTCAGATAAAGTTTTACCCTTTCTCGTTTGCATGAATCTAATGTGCTTTTTTTTTTCTCAGGAGATGGATTTATAAAAGGTCTACTTTGTACGGCTCTTGTTTCAGCTCTGACTCTGACTTGGCCACAGAAAACAGAAAAATGCCTCCAGGGAAAGCTGGACCTGGGCATGCTGAGAGACTTCTTAAATTGAAACGGTGTCCCTTTAAAATATCCACAACAGGAAGTAGCCATCAGTCATCAACACACCAAAACAGCTGTTACAAGCTGACATCAAGGGGACACATGAAAGGAGCTGCACCCTGTTGTCTAAGCCCTCCCTTGTTTTATTCTCTTGCGGCTTTTGTCTGGCTTTTCCCAGCGCCCTCCTACTTAGCTCTCCTGTTAACCCCCACTCCCCCACCCCTTTTTCAGTGCAGATCCACCTACTACCCTTTAACAAGTGGATGGAGGCAGAGTACATTAGAACAATCACATCTCTTCTGTCTGCAGTGCAAAAGAAAAATGTTGTGATCTTCTTTCAGGATTGAGCCTCGCCTTAAAATCTCACTGTGAGAAGCAGTTGTTATGCCTCACCTGTTTATGATTCTCAACCCTAACGTGGTGAGTGATGAGTTTAAAGAAACAGACCTGTTCAAACAAAGAATGAACCGCACTTAAAGAGGCAGCGTGCACGTTTAAGCTCACGTACTCCCAGAACCTGGCAGGTTGCTGAAGCATAAGCGGCGGTGTGTGGGCGATGAGTGACGACTAAGCCTAATGATGACAGGTCAAACAGTGATGCTGTTGAGTGAAGCTGAAGTGACTTCATTCTACTTATGTTGCGTTTCTACTTAGTCACAGATAAATGGCAGAAGCCATTATAATCAGGCTGTAGTCTGATAAGGCCAGCCGGTGCTGCGAAATGTCAAACAGCTTTTATTGTTCCGGACCTCAGAAAATAACGCTTGCTGTATTTTCCTCATCATGTAATCACAGATTCTTTTAAATGCTTTCAGGCCAAGCTATTTAATAATTTTACCTACATTGGAAATCCCCATGTTGTAAAACTTTGTGTTTTTTATTGTAAATTATGTAAGAGATACCATTCAGCTGGGTACCGACATATGGATCCTAAAGCAGAATTTTTTCACACATACAGAATAAAGAAAAGTGAGTGAGATCTAATGTTTTGCTTCATGAAAAAGGGGATTGGAGAATCACAAGATTCACAAGAATTGAGCTGAGAGGCTAATGTTAGTGAATACCCTGACAGAGAAA
This sequence comes from Cyprinodon variegatus, assembly GCF_000732505.1. NCBI lineage: Eukaryota > Metazoa > Chordata > Actinopteri > Cyprinodontiformes > Cyprinodontidae > Cyprinodon > Cyprinodon variegatus. Next base: position 209,642 of record NW_015151242.1, on the reverse strand, counting down.
TAGCACATGATTCAATGTAGATTCTGAATCAGGGGAAGTGGTTTGACCTTATGGGTTTAAATATTTGCTGTCTGCAATTTCTTCTTCCTTTTTTTTTAAGAACTCTTCTAAACAAAGACAAGGATTAGATCTATTAGATCTAGGTGATAATAAATCAAAAAGGAGATTTAACCAGTTAACTGGTCACCAAAATCATCAGTGAGAACTAGAAAAACTATGAATTAAATCAGCTGCTGTTTTTTAACCCTTGGGATATTCTAACCAGCAATATAAAACTGTAATGGCACAGAGTAGCACTATTGTGGGAATATAAGGCTCCAAATTTAGAGGCATCACATACGTCCTACAGATGGGAGGCGACGGTTAATGGGTTAAATGATTTTACAGGTGACTGAATCAGCTTAAAGTCAGTATAAACTTTGTTCCCTTTTAATAAAAGACTGGGATATATTGGTTGTATTATTAT
>NW_015151242.1:168871-208980 GCF_000732505.1 Cyprinodon variegatus | reverse complement strand
TATCTATCTATCTATCTATCTATCTATCTATCTATCTATCTATCTATCTATCTATCTATCTATCTATCTATCTATCTATCTAAGGGTTGTGTTCTGCCTTGCATGGTGAGTTTGTCTTGCTATGTTCTCCATGTGCAACTTGGAGGTCACTGGCACAAATTTCCAGCAACATTGCAGCTTCTTCTTCCCCATGGTGGTGGGGCCATGAAGCAAAGCACGCCCATTTACTTAGTCCACCTCCCTCTCAGCAAGCAGCGGCTTGTGATTGGATGGCGGCTGCCTGCTTTGAAATTCCTCCCCTCACATCCTCAGTCTGTGGATTAAGCAGTGAGAGACTGAGAGGCAGCTGCAGCGACGTTCAGAAACACGCACCGCGCAGGACAGCTGCACACGATTTCTTCTGCTGGCTTATTCTAACAACTTTCCTCTTATTTTGTTGTTCTTTTTCAAACCCATTTCCTGGATAAAGGAGTATTTGGCGAGTATCTTTGAAGGATGACACTTTGGGTATTTCTTATTTCATAAAAGGGTTTGTTTTTGCGACGGAGGACGCATCTTTTGCGCGCTGCTGATTTTGGATTAACGCACTTTATTCTGCTCAATTTATCATCATGAAATGTGCAGATAAATGAAACTAAACCCCGCGCCCGCTCCCCGCATGTCATTGGCTCTGTTTACGCCCAGACCCAGATGAGAGATCTCCCTCGTGGATCTGAAGTGCTTTTACGCAGTCAGTCCCCGGAGCGCAGCGGTGATCCACACCGGAGAAGAGCAGAGAGCGCGTCTTCTCCCAAACCTGCGTCTCTTCTTTCTCCCTCGGACCCGTCACGTCAAGCTAAAAGGCTTCCTGTCCGCATTGTAAATATGTTGACGGCTCACAGCGGTCACCTGCTGCACCCGGAGTACCTACAGCCCCTCACCTCTGCGCCGGTTAGCATTGAAGTAAGTTTTCTTTTTATATTAATATAAATACATATATATATAAATCTATTTAAAAAAAAAAAAACAACCTTCGTTGGCCTCATTGTTTGTTTTAATTCCTGCTTCACATAAACAGTCTTGACTAATTAGATTCTTGAAAAAAAAATTTTTTTTTATTATTTCTGTTTCAGAAGATGCCTTTAAATGCACTCTATGTCCAGTAGGTAGCTTAAAGTGCATATATTTAATAAAAAAAATCAAAAAGTATAATTTATATTATATGTAGATTTACAATGCCATAAATATATTTATGTTTTTATTCTCACTCTAGAATTTAGACTCAAATAATATTTTATTTAAAGCAAATAAAGTTCACCCTTTTACCTCTCTTGTTCTCCTTAGCTGGATGCCAAGAAGAGTCCTTTGGCTCTGCTGGCCCAGACCTGCTCTCAAATTGGCAAACCTGACCCTCCCTCCTCCTCCAAGTTGACCTCCCTCTCTGCTGGCGCTCTAGGAGACAAGGAGTCGTCTGGCAGGTCATCCAAGCCCGGGGAGCAGCACCAGTCCTTGGATGACAAATCCAGCTTCAAGCCCTACTCAAAGTCATCAAGTGACTGTCGTAAAGATGTGACAAAGGGGGCATCGGATAAAGCAGCTTTAAGAGTGCCGAATGGAAATTCCAGTGGAGAAAATACTCCATGTCAATCTTTTTCCTCCCATTCCAGATCACCAAACTCCAGCTCTCCTCTGCCCCAAAGAAAGAGCCATTCCCCTTCCATGCAGCCTTCATCACACTCCCAGACACCGCATACAGACAGCAAACCGGAGCAGGCGAGCTTGGATAATAGCAGCAATGCACCTGGCAAAAAAGACTCTGATGTAGCAAAGCCAAGTTTGGATAGTGCTCACTTAGCCAACTCAAGCCAAGTAAGGGCCAGTGCAAACTCAAGCAATGCCAGCTCAGCCAGCAGCCCACGGCCAGAGAGCAAGACGGACCCTCAGGGCTCTTCCCAGCCTGCTCTCAGCTCTGGACACATTGCTCCAGTCTCTCCATTTAAACCAGGACATTCTGTCTTCCCCTTACCCCCAGCTACTATGGGATACCACGGTTCTATTGTAGGGGCCTACACCAGCTATCCCTCACATTTTGTTCCCAGCTTGGATCCCACCAAGTCCAGTTTGGGCTTAGGAATTCAAGGAAAGCACCCCAGCTCCAGCCCCCTAACCGGAGCTTCCCCACCATCTCTGATGCAAGGTTTGTGTCGAGACCCTTACTGTTTGAGTTACCCCAACGCCCCCCACCTTGGTGGTAGTAACTGCTCCACGTGTATCCATGACCCTTCAAGCCTCAAGTCAGGTTTTCCTCTGGTTTACCCCTCACACCACCTTCACTCCTTACACTCTGGCTCCCTGTCATCCAGCAGCACACCCTCCCTTTCCCACCCCCTTTACACATATGGTTTCATGGTCCCAAATGAGCCCCTTCCGCATGCTTGTAACTGGGTATCTGTCAGTGGGCCTTGTGATAAGCGTTTTGCCACATCAGAGGAGCTTTTGGCTCATTTGCGTACCCACACTTCCCTGCCTGGGATGGTGGACAGCAAGCTGCTATCAGCCTATCCCTCAGTTTCTTCTTCAGCCTCATGCCATCTTCACTTGCCCCCTCCCAGCAGCCCCGGAGCTCTGCCCAGCTCCTTCTCTCTACGAGGCTCCCCAGGATTAGGCTTGGCACGTTACCATCCCTATGGCAAATCACACTTGCCAGGCAACCCAGGACTTCAAATGCCAACTCTTCCCTCTTCCTCAGCCTACTACTCCCCCTATGCCCTCTACAGCCAGAGACTTGGATCTGCCTCGGCCCTGGGATATCAGTGATTAACCCAAACACCATAATCACTCATCTTCCACAGGCACCAGCTTGGACTGTTGAGACTGAAATAAAGATAGATTCATGTGAGTGAGGTCATTGTAAGTGCAAGGCATCATGCCAGTTGGCCTGCCAGGAATACCACCTGTTTGCCTCAGGATCGTGACCAATGCTCCAGAGGGAAAAGGCCTCCGAAAGATTGTCTGCAACAGAATCCAAGAGACCAACAGACTTTGATTAAAGACAGCAGAAATCTGATCTTGAAAAATATGAGATTATCTCCTGAGTTTGGAGTTTTGCTTTGATTTTAAAACGTCTTCTCTCCAGAATTAAAAATCTGTATTTATTTTGTATTGAAGCGCTTTGTTTTCCGCTAAAGAACAGGGGTGACTTTCTGAAGTTTTCCAAGAGAGAAAGATTGATTTAACTATAGTACCGTTTTTATCATAACATTGACAAATAAAAATATAGATTAATTGTGAGGCTTAATTCTAAGGAGCTGTTTTGTTAGATCTCCTTCACTGTCTCCCATTTTCTGTTTTGTTTTTCATTTCCTGAAATCATCGATTGCGTACGGCCACTTCAGAGATTTGCATGTCTGAGAAATATCTTGAACAATGCAACAGTTATTTCTATTTGTAAATATACAAAGATGTAATATTTTTTCAAGCTTACAAGAGATCAGCAAGTTGTTGAGATGTCACCTATGAATATGGTGCAAAATTAAAAATGACATGAACAAAAATAATGGCTGTCCTGTCTGACCAACAGGAAAAGGTCATATTTTGAATAAATGATTCTTGGTTGCATTTTAACTTGTTTTCTTCCTCTCATTGAATTCTATATATGGCACCTTTTTGTTTCCAGCCTCGTAGGACACAGTAAATCTCGTTTGACTGCAGCGCAGCACTTATCTAGGACTATCTATCATTTCGGCTCTTACAGCTGTGCTGTATCTGGCCATGAGTAATATTTCATGGCACATATCACTTGACAGGTCTGTCCCTAAGAGGGCATCTTGGGTCACATTAGTCCTGTTAGCTATTCTCCAAGGACTTTCATCTCTCCTCCTTCCATCACCCCTGCCTTGCTTTTGTTGTTTGCAGCTTTTAATTGCTGATTCTAGTTTGCAAAGGTGAGAAAGAAACAGCCTCCTCAGCAAAGTGCATGTGCTGTGTGGGTCACTGGGACTTCAATAATGACCTCAGGGAGGTGTCGACCTAGGATCTCCTCACACATCTGATGGATTGGCCTGTAGCACAAAGGCCATAGCTGACAATGGGAGGTGGTTAATAGAGAAATATTCATCAAGACACTGACACGTCCCCTGAGGAGTGCAGACTTTCTCTTACAGGAAGCCCCTGATCTCATGAGAAGACTTGTTTTCTTGCTGCTTTAGCAATCTTTGGTTTTAGGAACTAATTCAAATTGAAGGACTTGGTTTATCTGGGATTTGAATGTTTGGTCCCTGATAGTGTGTCTCCTCTATTTGGCTGTCAGGGTGTTCAAGGATTAAGTCTATGTGGCAGCTATTGACCCGGACTCCCAGACTCCTCTGGTCTCGTGGTTCATTAGCACTCCACTCAGGGAAGAGCCAAGCACAGGTGTCACTTGACAGGACCATTAAGAAAATGGATGACCCTCCAAATCAGCATGCAGCAAGGTCACAGCACCCTGATCGCTCTTTGGGACGTAGCACTTAATTCTCTCTTTTTTTAGAACTGTTACAATATACTTACAGAACCTTTTTATAGCTGTAACCATTGCTTAATAAAATATAATGTAGAGATAATTTCTTCTAGACATGTAGACGTAATTACTTTGTTGCTACTATGCTTTTAGTGCTCAACAAATGTATTTTAATCTACAAAGTTGAACCAGTGACATCTAAAGAAGTTTGTCGCCCCCTAAAGTTAGATTAGTAAAGTACAGCGCAAAATGGCCAGAAAACATTAGTTATTTGCCAAAAATATAAACAAAACTTGATCCCACCAGATCCAATCCAAACTTTATGCTTTCTTACATTAAAACTGTATGTGAAGCAGGAAGTTAAGCATACATGGATTTAAACTAAATTTAAAAACTCTGATTTTCAGTTGATTTACTGTGGTTCTGGACCTAAATACCTATAGATGCTTTGATTTAAGCCATTCCAACACATTTTTTAGAAGTTTTTTTCCCCGCACTTCACTATATTTAGTCATTCTATCTTCTCAAGTAGCCCTGTCTTGCTGAACAAAAGCATCCATGAACATTGATGGACATGGAGCCTCCATGGTAATATGTAGATTTAATTTTCCTCATAAAAACAATTTTATTTGGGTCAGAAAGTAAAGTTTTGATCCTATCTGACCAGAATACTTTCTTCGATGGGTTTACTCTGTCCTCATCAGGTCTTTGGCAAACTGGAAACATGGCTTGCTTTAGCTTTCTTTGATTTTGTCTTGCTACAACTTTATAAAAGTTTATATAAAACCTGTTTAGTCATGGCCCATCATGTACATGCACACAATAAGATGCGTTGCCACTAAGACAATACTTAGAGTTAAAGCGAGCCATGAGCCTCTGCAACTGTTCCCAACCAATATGGTACAGATTCCCTTTTCAGATCACTGCATTACCTCCAGGGCGGTGATTCTCAACCTTTTTGAGTCACAAGCCCAAATTTCACATGCAGTGCTGTTTACAACCCCCCACCCCCCGTGCCCGATCAATGGGGTTACATTTACATGATCAAACAAGCCTTAACTCACTTCAGCTTTTAGTGTCTATCATCTTATTTGAAACACATTGGGATTTTTTGAAAAACATTAAGCAGCATCAAGAAGATAACTTCCAAACCATACCTACAATGGCTACTATATCCCATCATTTTGCTGTTAAAAAGTAAACAAGTTACACAAACTTTATTTTCTTTTTAATTAAGTAGAACGAAAACAGCACATGCTTAACTTTAACAAAACACACCAGAAAAAAGCGCACATTTAATTTTAAACATCTATGTTTCAAGGAGCTTAAGCATGCAAAATGACTTCCTGGTCAAAAGCAGAGAAGTTTTTCTGCAACTATTTAATGTGCAGCTGGGCCTGCTGGTTTCAACAGAGCAGCTGCATTCTTGGCTTCGTGTTAAAAATGGCCACGTGGACATTACTCTCAACTCTTAGGAGTCGGGATCTGGGTTTTTTTTTCATGTGTGTCAGCACTAAAAGGTCTTTTCGGACAGCTATGTGGATGCAAATAGAAACAGGACATCAGTTGCTGCTTTTGGTAGTGCTGTGTGCTCTGTGGCTGCTGACAAACAGAATTCATGCAGCGTGCATGAGGAGAAGGCAGTTTGTAATGGATTAGAGGTGAGATTGAACAGGGTGTCCTTTAACTCTGATGACAGGGAAGGTGGTGAAAGGCCTATCCAGTCCTTTTCTGGGGAATCCTTATTAGTGAAGTACTTTTTGAAACTTTCAAGCCAGCACCTGAAGTGAGAAGCAATAATTGCTTTTGTACTTTGAACCGCTATGTTGTCTCTCCATGAAGTCCTCAAGCTCTGGAAACTTTTCTACATTTCCACCGTCCGCTTTCTTTCTCTTAAATACTGTGTCCTTAGCAAACTGATTGGTTGTCGTTGTTTTGGTGAATGGCCAACAGTAACAACAGCTTTGAGTAATAAAATGCCTGTGAGACCAACGGCTTGCCTCCTCCTAATGTCTGGTTTGAGATTAAAATTTTTCCAAAAAAGATTTGCCAGTCCCAAGGAATCATCTTGCAACCCAAATTGGGGTCTGGACCCCAAGGTTGAGAATGGCTGCTCTAGGGTTGCAACAGGCCTCTTAACTGCTTCTCTGATCAACGCTCTGTGTGCCACGGCTAAGTAAATTGCTTTTAAAAGCTAGCTTTCCTTAACAACTTTGTCCTTGCTTGTCTCCTATGTTCTTTGGTCTTCGTGACACTGTTTGTTTACAAACAAACCCCTGAGGGTTTCACATAATTGGTCTTATGATGTGTTCACACCGAATGCTGTCGCAACGTTGTGGTGAATTCACATAGAATCCCTTTACAAACTGCACTGTAAATGGCGGTGAAGTGGCCAGAGGTGAACCCCAAGCGGTGAGAGCGTTCACTGCTCCTCCCTCACCTCTTGCGACTATAAAGAGCAAGTTTGTTGTCATACAACAGCACCACATGGAGAGAGAGCGGAGCGGTGATTGCTGAAGTTAAAAGAATCTGAACTTTTCTATAAAATCGTGACACGAGAGCCAATCAGGCACTGGTTGTAGGTTAAGCTTTTTTCAAAAATGGAATAAAGAGATAAACAATATTAATGAAGGTAATTGGGGGGATAGTTAACTTCTGGGTGAGCTAAAAATAATCTTTAATATCTCTGAAACAACAGCATGTGATTTTTTTATTTGTACTTTTTTTATTTATACAAATGACCATTTAAAATGCACAAACCTGCACTAAAGAAGCAAAAACCATTCAGTCTGTTTGCTGAGTTTTTCAATGAGACATACTGATTTTTGAAGTAAAAAATGTAAAGAATTCAATGAGACACAGTGATTTTGAAAGTATGTATGAAAAAATACTCTTTGACACTCTTTTTAACTTGCTAGCTCATAGGTAGAGCCTTTTCTTTACGCTGGAGTCGATCAGCATGAAGTACAATGTGTCTCCGTGAAGCAAGGCTGAACAAAGCTCAATAACCAAAACCATATGTAACAGATACAGGAAACATCAGGTTGTAAATCTAAGTAACATGTCAGGACAGGATCCAAGATCTTATTATATTTGTCCTTCTGATTCTGAATAAAACCATGAATATTTGCAAGACTGAGACAGGAAATGAGTACAGAAAGTCATTGAGAATATCACTAGGAGGAGCAGAAGTCTTCCATAAACTCTGCTTTGCATCTTATAATGGAGGTTTGTAAGGCAGCTGGTGCTGGGATGTCATTTCTAGAACTGTACAGAGTGCTGGTTACGTTGGCCTGGATTTTGAGGATGATCTTAGGTCGGATGGGGGGGTCGAAGTCTGTACTTGGGGAGGTTGAATTTACCTTCAGTTTACCTTCGTCCATCAAATGGTGCTTTCACTCCATCCCGATGCTCATCAATCTCCAACCCCCACACACACCTACTACCCCAGCTGAGTCAACAGCATGCCCTCCATTTATGTCACCTCTGTTTGTGTGTGCATGTGTGTTTGGTGGAAAGGGGGGGAGGAGGGGGGTTATTTAGCCTCATTCTTTTGTTCACAGAGTACTTTTGAGACCATATTGTGGGCATCAGCTGTACACTCTTTTTGTTTTTGTGAGTGATTGTAAGTACAATATGGGTCTAAGTACAATATATATATATATATATATATAAATCCTGCCACTTTTTAATTTATTGAATATGTGGCCGTTTGGGCTTTTCATACATGCTCTAGTCACAATTGATCCCATTTATAGACGTTTGCTTGTAGATTCAAGCACAAAATATTTTGGTCAAAACCTTACTCAACCCTTTGTCAACCAAACGGATGCCTTGTCAACCAAACGGATGACCATTTGGTGTTGGAGATTGAAGGTAGACAAAGCAGTTAAAGTATTAAGCAGTTTAGGCTGTACTGCAGGACTGTCTATCTATTCGCCTCTACTGCAGCAACAGCTGCCTGATGCAGCTCCGGATGCGCCCGGTCACGTCAGTCAAATTTAAAACTCTTTACAATACGTGGAGCAGGTTCAATTGAATTTCATTCAGTTTATTTATATAGTGCCAATTCACAACACATGTCGCCTAAAGACACTTTACAGTTACAATCATACAGTGACATTGATTCAGAGTTTTCTATTAAAGGAAAACCAATTAATTGGTTCGACTCATTGACTCGAAGACAGTCCCTCACACTAAGCATGCTTGCAGCAGCACTGGAGAGGAAAAACTCCCTTTTAACAGAAAAAAACCTCGAGCAGAACCAGGCTCAGTGTGAGCAGCCATCTGCCGAAGCCGACTGGGGTTGAAGAAGTCAGAAGCAGAGATGCAAAGGCAACTGTAAAAGGTGGCCACGTCCAGGAAACACACAGCCAGGCAGATGAGCTCTAGCTCCCATGTCAGAGGATGAAGAGAGCACATCCAGCTAGTCACAGTCAGCGAAACAGGACTACACTGAAAAACAGGCCGATCTCCAAGGTTCAATTATGTTATTGGCTGCTTTGCTTCATCTGGGACAGCGTATCTTGAATCTCTGTGGGATCATGGGATGCAATGAAATCTCAAGACGTTTCAGAAATTCTAGAGAGAAATGTGCTGCCCAGTGTCAACAAGTCTCAGTCGCAGATCATAGGTGTTACAACAGGATAGTTACCCCAAATAACAGCTTAAAGCAGACAAAAATGGCGAAGAGGAAATCATTAGACAATTCTGAAGTGGCCTTCTATGAGTCCCGACCAAAGCACCTATTTGCTGAAGGGCGTAGTTACAGGAGTTATTGCAGTGATAGCCACAAAAGGTTGTGCAACAAAATAATAAATAACGGGTAGCATCATTTTTGTCAAGGCATGTTTCATAAGTTACTTTTTTAAAATAATTTTGTCCAAGTAAGTTTGAAAATAGATGTCTGACTTTCATTTGTTCATCTTGATAGATTTGTGTATTTGTAATTGCTTTTTTTCTGATTGCAGTAATTTTTGGGACCATTGTTGGTTTTTCTTTCATTAAACGAGAGGTACCAATTTTGCCCACCTGTATACATTCAACAGCTGAATGTAATCTATTTTTTTGTTTATTGTCTACTTACATGTTTTTCATTATGGTAGAAGTTGGAGCGACCTGTAGTTTTTGCAAACAATAACACAAACTTTTTGCTCAGCATATCTTACTTCCTGATTTTTGTGTTAATGTCACAGTACCTTTTATGATTGTGTCATTAACACATATTGGATTTAGCTGTGGCAATGAGACCAAAACAAAATCAGATTTATTGAAGGACACCACTTACTACTGATGTATTTGAGAACTAGAACAACCTAGGAAAATGTCTGTCACCGTTTATGACAGACCATAACTCAAGCACACCCTCTTACTAATCTACTTGTTACTTGATTTACTTATTTAGTTACTTGACTTGCAGATCTTTTCAGTATTTTCTCTGTCTCTTTACTTTTTATTTACATTGATAATGTCATGATACAGAAGCTGCAACAAAACAGAGTCAAAATCTTAATACTATACAAATATTAATCTCCTGAGCTACCAAAAGAACTCAACTGGTCTATCAGTTGAAAATTTTAAATTTTAATCTCAATTCAGCTCTATCTATGTTGTCCTGTTGAATTTTAATTTAGAACAAAACTAAACTATTTTGTATGCTCTTCAGACCAAACACTGTCTTGGTAGGAGGGTTCTGTGGCACAGGAACCTTGTAGACCACATAGGACACTCAGAAAGAGGCAATGCAGCTAGAGAACCTCACATGGAGACCCACAATGAGAAAACTTTGGTGACCCACGAGGTGTGCCCATGGGAGGCCTGGGAGGAAAACTTCCACAGATTTGATTGAGGGAAAGGTCCAACATGGAGCAAGGGTGTCAGAGGGTGGAAAAGAGCAGGCTCGGGGGTCTCTAGATGATGCAGAGCAGACTCAAGGGGTTGTAGACAGCTCAATGTGGACTAAGGGGTCTCTAAACAGGGGCCACCATAAGGCTCTGAAGAGGGGCCGCTAATGTGCCCCAACTCTGTAGAGGAGCCACTAAGGGCCCCTAACTCTGAGGAAGGACTATAAAGAGTCACAGAAGTCTCTAAAAAAAAGCCCCATTCTGATTCTTGGACAGGTCCATTACATGGCTCTAACTCTGGAAGGCATTCATCAAAGAGCTCTGACTGGAATGAGCCCATTAAAGATCTCTGACTTAGTGCTAAAAGGCTGAAGCCTCGAGGATGGCTGACTGTCAGGGAGCTAAAGGTTCTTGTTGAGCTAGCTGAGAGGGAGCTACGGGTTCAGTAAGATGTTCAAATTTAGGGGAAAGTCCAAAAAGCAGCTCAGATCGGGAGCACAACTAACCAGAGGCTGAGATGAGGGAGCATAAGGACTTTGGAACTGAGGGGCTGCCAATACTGTAATAGGAGATGAATGAATGTGTTCTGGAGCTAAGGTTATGTTATGTGAGCCGATGGAGGAGGCACAAGGGGAAGAAGGTCCTCCTTGTCACCATAGAAATATTCAAAGCTTTCTGATTCCTTCAGTTGCGGGGAATCTGACATGGTGGATTCAGTGTGACTTGGGTAAATTGACTGCTTAACAGTCCTGAGATGAGTTAACAGCTGGGAGTCATTAAGGTGATGGCAGAGAGTACAAGGAGCACAGGGGAATCTGATCTGACTCATCAGAGGGGAAATGGTGACGTCAAGTCAACCTGTTAGAAAGCAAAGATTGGTGTCAGGCTAACCCATTGGAGGGGACATGGCAGCTTCAGACTGACCCATACGGGTGGAAGCACCACCAGCGATCCTCCGCTGGTGGTGACCCATAGGGGTGGAAGCACCACCGCCGATCCTCCGCCGGTGGTGCCTGATCTTGTTTGAAGCAGATGTCAAGAGAATCAGCAGCTGGAGTAGATGTAGGGGCAGTAGAAAAACAGGTGAGTGGTGGTCGAGGGGACGGAGGTCAGCTTCCAGTGATGCCAGTGACTCGTAGGGCAGATAAGAGATTGGACTTGTCTTTATGAATGTCCCGCAACTGTCACACAGCACAAACTCTCACCCAAGGCGGGTGTGCAACCCTTCTCTTAAGTTTCTAAAGTCCTTTAATAGTCCAGTAGCTCCAAGAGGAGACTACCAGGTCAATGACTGGAGTAATGGCCAAAGTGGGAGCAGGTGAGTAACTAGGACATACAACAGGGTTGGGAAGAAGTAAGAAGACATAGAAAGGAATGTAATGTAATGCAATAGGTAGCAGGGCGCGGTAGTTGTGTGTCTGATGCTCTTACTTTTTTCACATCTTCTTTTACATTATGACTTTAAAGCTCTTTAAGTAAAATATTTTAAGAACATGCTAAGTCATAAGTTTGGAACCATTGGACAAGTCCAGAGTGTTTTATGTTTTTATTAAATTGAGTCTAAAGTCATTAGATTAGTGATTGAAATTCTACTTTACATAAAAACTCTGCATAATGATAATCTGGCTGGTGTTAAACCTAAATACTGCTTGGTTTTTATGTTTGGAGGCCATGTTTTCATAAAACATCCATCTAAAGGGCATTTCCTATTCAGCATAGCCAACAAGTAAACCTTGTTTCTCCTCTTTTCATCTTATACTTAATAAATACTCTGCCTGGGCGGGAAATAGGTAGAATAGATTTTGTACATGGGTTGTTTGTGTTTTCTTTGAAAGAAATTTTCAGATTCACCTGCTAATAGTTTCTTAAAAAAGAGTTCTGTACAAACTGCTGAACTGCAATAAATTGAAATCTAAACAAGTCATTTTTTCTTAAAATAAGTGGATTTTTTCTTTAATTGAGCAGATAAATGAGACACTTTGCCAATGGAACAAGACGATTTACATTTAAAATGAGACAAAAACTATTGCATTGTCTTATTTAAAGTGCATATTATCAAATTATCTTAAGAGTAAAATATTTCATTAACCTTGTGGAAAAACCATTTGTTATGGAAAGCTACGTGTTTACACATTGAAGCTTTCTCTCTCCGGTTCTTTTTCCTAACAAGAGATCCCTTCGGACAAACTCTTCGGGACAAAATAACACTTCATAATCTATATGTATTAAATAACCATGACACATGACAACAGACTTTGACAGAAATTCTAATCTTACTCAGAGCAGAGAAAGTTACAGATTTACAGAAGGCAGTGCTTACCAACTGTGCTCAAATCTTGAGAAGTGGCCACGATTCACAGTTAAAGAAGCATTTTATACAACTCCAGTATGCGACATCATCAAATCATTACATCATACACGTTTGCAGATGAAGAGATATCAATGGCCCCAGCCTTATCAAAATATTAAACTTTATTCTTAGATCAAGGACACTGCTCTTTGCTACGTACTTAATGAAGAAGCCTTTTTATCCTGACAGAGGAACCGTCCCAATTAAATTAACTACTTATGAAAACATTAGTTTTCAACAATAGTCAGGTGTTATCAGTGTTTCACAGACTCATACATCATGAATAACAGACTTTTAAAACTCCTTTTCCCCTTTTTATTTTATTTTTATTTCAGTAGTGTTTTTCAGATATCAGAAATACATATTGAGTTAAGCTGACAAATGTCAAAGTGGCTACTTAAATTGTGTTATAATTTATAGGTATATGAAACTATATTTTTACAAATATAATTTTGTTTTGACAATCTAAAATTCAGTTTCTGCTAGCAAAACTGTAATTTAGGCAATCTGTTATTACAGTTCCAAATAGAAAAGAGATTTTGCCTAGAAAGAATCCTGTTTTATTGATCTACAAATGGAACAAAGGAGAGGAAAGCGCTTTTAATAAATGTCAAAAGGGCCAGAATACATATAACCTATGCATTAACATGAGCAGTAAACCTCCTCTTCACTATCTTCCTGTCTTTTTCAGGTGTAGGGCTGTTGCTCCTGCCCACATTCTCAATTTTTTTCTAATTCTTCATTAAAATGTCTAGTTCCAGTTGTGGGAAATAGGCACTTCTCCCTTCATGGAACTGGGGCTCCTGTGATGATGGCATTTTATAGCTGTTATGTGCATGCTTGACTCTGAGTACAGCTACTGAGAATTGACTAAACTAGCTCACAGCAGCTGTAGTGAAATCAAAATATTCTGAGTTTCCAACCTGAGGCTATATCAATTCAGTTTTGAGGATATAAGTCTGATAATTTAATACCTGCTTTGTGAAACTGGCCTCTTTTGTTTACTGGCATCACATGCCTCGGGAGTTAACAATCCTACTTTACTAGCCAGTGGGGTTTTATTAGTTGCAGTTCATCAAAACCAGATATAGTAAGGCCCAAACAGAAATTCTTGCTCAAGCATAGAAACTTTACAAACTCCAAGACTTATGATTCTATCTATTGATTTGGAATACAACCCATATATTCATATTAGCCTTATCGCCTCTGCACGGCATCTGACAAATGAGCATATTAGTTCAGAGAACAATTTCATCTCTTGACATCTAATCAAAATGTTTATAAAGGATTTGTTACCAAAAAGTGTCTGGTAACCATAATTGTATATTAAATTTAAAATCTAATTCTCTCAATTAAAAAAATCTAATTAAAATGGCTAATGTTCTAATATGTCCTTAGTAATCGTCTTAATGGAGAGCTGGAATTATATCAGCAGCCAGAGAAATGGTGCTGTAGTATCAATGAATTTAGTGACGGTGATGGACGCTTTGTGCGCAAGAGTTGAGGCGGTGCAGAGAATGCCACTGTGAGGTCCTGAGCAGCGGCTGACAGGCTGTGTGATTAATGACGACAGAGTGGGGAGCTGCTCCTCAATTAGACGCCAGCTCTACCCGGGCTCACCGACGTCGATGACAGATTGGACAGAGAAGAAGAGGAAGGGTACTTGGTTTCTCTCTCTCTCTTTCTGGCTCTCCTTGTCTTCTGAACAAAACATTAACCTCAACTCCATGACTACCACCTCTGTGTTTAACATCAGCACACAATACAGAGCCCCCGGCATCCAACAGGGACCACAGTGTTAAAGTAACCCAGATGGCGTGAACACATCCCTCATCAGAGCCTGTCACACAATCTGTGCCTCATCTCTCCACATAAACCCTGCGATTGACTATTTTACGTGCCTGTTTCAAATCCTCCCTTATTCATGTGGGTATTCAGGAATAGCGAAACACAATAAAATCATGATAATAACCCCAGCAGGCACAAAAAACTCCAGGCTGAGTACTGGTGTGGGCCAGTTCCTCTCACTTTCAATTCTAATTCTTATTTTTGTTGGAAAACAGGAAGCATTGGACAGTTAAATGGGATTTGACAATACCCAGAAAGAGTATAATAAAAATTAAACCAAACATTAGATACAATTCCAAAAGTGTGTGTATGGAAAGCATGAAATTTATTCTTATTGTCCCTTTTGTTGAACAGATTTTAATGCTGAACCGATCTTGTTACGGATTATTGAAGAGGGGCTAAAGCAAGACAGACAGTTGTGTATTTACATTTAAGAGTACTTGCATTTATACAAAGAGAGAACAAATATAAAGTGATGCATTGATTCTGGGAAACAGTTTTCCTTTTCATGGCTTTTGGCAAACTGCTAATACAAGTTACTATTAACAACAAAGTCAAATTGATGAAGCGTAAAATTATTTCTCGATTCAGATCAATTCAGTTCCATCCATCCATTCATCGTCCATTTTCTCCCACCAAAACGCAACCAATGAGGGTCGAGTTTGGACTGGTGCTTCTCCCCAGCAGTCTAAGCTCGAAATGCAGGCTACACTCTGCCTCTCAAAAACTTGCAATGCAGTGATAGAGTTGATACCTTTCAGCCATCATAATCCTCATGGCCATGCAGGGGACCAAGACATCTCACGTGTTCAGCCAGTCCAACAATGCCCCTAACGACCCCCCTTTTCAGAGGCATAGACCAGTATTGGATATTACAGGCTAAACAACAACTCTAACAACTCCCCATTACTGAGGGGTGGACCTATTGTTTCTGTTCAATTTGCATGTTTTCTAAGCCAAGACAAGGCTTTGTTGGGCTACTCAGATCAGTTCAGATCAAATCACCTCAACTCAACTTCACTAACATTCAGTTCAGTTTATTCATATAGTGACATTTGTTGCTGTCTGTGGTTGACTCCACTGCCTCACTCACAAAAAGTGTGCCTGAACATGACTCTCACTGTGCTCCCGGTGGTCTCTAGGTGGGTGAGCGCCTGCTGCAGCAGGTAGATGATGACATCCTCCACTCCGGGTGGGGCTCACTACAGTGCACAGGTGGGCTAGGATGAGGCCTTCCGTAGACTTCATCCAGTGGGAGGTCAGGTTGACTGGTCTAAAGTGGGCCGGTACCACAAAGGAGGTCTTCCAGAGAGTGGGGACCATCCCCAGGCTGAGGTTCAGGTTGTAGGTTAGAGATAGATTAATCATATCTAGAATGAAAGTGTGAATCAGAGGGAATACTTTCATAGATTATTTGCCTGGAACTGCATCAATATTGCTAAGTTGAAGGCTTAGGTGAAGATAATAATTAGGTTAACTGTAAAAGCTCAACTGAATCAACACAATCCAAACACAGTTCAGGTTCTGTAGGTAGAACAGATGGTGCTGGTCCTTGCCATTTCTACTGTGGGCTTCTCAGCAAGTGTTTCACTGAGTGAGGGAAATCAGCTAGAAACTAGGATGGATTGGTAGTGACCAGTAGGCATTGAACTATAACTACTATTTTTACACACCCAGCCATCCTGGGATCTTGGCTGCTCAGAAACTGTTGGAGGATTACTATGTGGGCGTGTTCGTGGTCTTGATGGCTCAGAGCTGTTGGCTACTGGGCCTATTCAGGTCTAGTAGTCCCAGTTCTTACTGTAGGACTCTAACTCTGCACCCACCCGTCCAAAGCTATAAAAATACTACCCTTATTACTAATTATTTTGAAAACCAAAGTAAATCATTTTCCTTCTGCTTCAAAGTTACTATAGACTTTATGTTCCTCATAAAAAAATACAATCACATGTTACATAACAAAAAGTACCAGAACTTTGACAGAGCTTAACTCTAGACTGGTTTTTATTTTGCCAAATTCAGAATTCCCTCACAGTGAGAGCAGCACAAGTTTTTATATAAAACAAAAAGATCACAGTCAGCAAAGTTAACAAACACGCTAATCATTAACAACCAGAGGGGAACTAAACGTTTCATTTACCGAATTATGTTCTGGTAACAGCATTTGGACTGGGCCACCAGCTGGATCTCATTTGCTGCTGTACTCAGGGATTGAGAGCAAGTTGTCATGGTTGGAAAATGAACGTGTCTTGGCATGGAACAAGAGGCTGCACTGATGATCCTGAATCAAGCTCCGGTCGACAGTTTGGGGTCTCATCTGGTCATTATGCTCACACTTTACACATCACTAGTCTGATGTCTGTTTCCTGGCTCCCATGGTATAGTGTCTACAGTCAGAGGCTGTGTCATTAGGATGATAATGCCTACATTTACCACTGAATTTGGACATTTTAACTTCTGCTGTTGTGTTTATTTTATATTATAAATCTAACTGTCTGTACATACTCACTGTGTTATAAAAATCAATTAGCAACTGTCTGTAGAAATTAATGTAAATATCCGGTTTGACGGGTGGCAAGCTGCAAATTTTTTCATTATCAAAGGATCTTATTTTTCTTTGCTTGCAAAAGAGTGGTCAGTAATATTACATGCATGCTTCTTTCTCACAGATTTAGTGACCCTGTTGATTTAGAGATTGAACTAGGATGTCGTTTTAGCCCTGCTGCATCTAGTAGAGACCTTTAGTGGTTGAGGGATTCTGGACACATAAATGCACCTAGGACCCAAAAATGGTCAATTGTTTAATAAAATATTTGTTTGATTTCCCGCAACTCACATTATTTAGTCATCTAACAAATGAGCAATACGGGGGGAAATATACATTGCTTGGGTTATTTTCAATTTTCTGTCTGTAGAAGCTCTGCAGACAGAAAAGAACTGTCATTTTTCATTGTTGGTCCTTTGTGGCTAAAGTTATTTTCTTTTTCCTGCATATAGAATCCAAGCTGTCTCAGCATTATAACTTTTATTCATTGAATGTATTACAACTTATGCAGCTCACTTTGTTCTGTTGCTTTCAGTTGTAAGATATCCACTTCTCATCATGGTGATGTACAACAGCTTTCTAATATTTTAGGGCAGTAGGTGGTTTTGTGAGAAGACATAAACCTTTCAGTGCCTTGGAAAAGCATCAGTCTTTTCTATGGATCCTTTTCTTATATTTTATCATATTTAAAACACAAACGTCAGTGTACTTTTTATCAGTGTAAAAGCTGTAAAAGAGAATAGGTAAAAGCTATTACCGGTATATTTCAAATTAATTCTTGATAGCTCATACTCAGAGTCACATTGGAGGAATAAGATCTGTAAAAATTAATTATGGAAATCTTGCCTCAAATATCCTTTTTGGCCTCAATTTCTCTTGGGCTATTGCTGCTTGTCTCAAAATTTTTTCCTGCCTCTAAAAAAGTTTCTTTTATATTCAGCTCCATCTTACTTCCACTTTCATCCGAAAAGCTTCAGATCCTTAATGAAGACAATAATTCCCACTGCCATCACCTTCCTTTGGTTTTGTAATGGTGTTTATCTCCACCCATAAAGTGTTTTTTATGCAGGCTAAAAACGTAAACTTTTGCCATCATGGTTTTTCCTCTTGGCTACTTCCGGCTTATTGCTTTACTTTTCTGTCCTTTCATTTTAGGCAGACAGCCATTACTTGGTTAGTTTACAGTTGTACCATACCTTTTCCCCTTTCAAATAGTGTCATGTATCCTATGAGATGATTAAAGCTTGGATATAACTTTACAGCCTTAACCTGGTTTGAATGTCTTCAAAGCCTCGTATATGTGCTAATTAGGAGATATCTTGGCGCAGGTGGTTAATTTTATCCTATCCAATCAAGAAGTTTGATAGATACACCAAAACCTGGTTTCATCTTGACAAGATCTTAGGGTATCAGAAAAATTAAACCAATGCACTATTCAGATGTTTAACTGTAGAAGAATGAATGATAACCATGTATAGTTTTCGGTTCATTCTAAACTTATATAATTTTGGGCTTTTCTTTTGCATGAAATTAGAAATACATAAAATTTTGTGGCTGAATGTAAAAAGATGTTAGAGCTATTGATGTGTTTGCAGGGAAAATTATTTCTAGATTGAGATTTGTTTCACCAAAATAATTTCAGAAGATGGGGGCCCCCTCCCTCACTTTTATGCTCTATCCTGTGTGTTGCTCTCCTGTAACAGTGAAACACCCACATGCCTGTAAATGTGCTTTTGGCTAAAAAAAAAAAAAGGCAGAAATTGGGGAGGGGGTTTGAGGATCAGGGAAAGCCAGGGAGAGGGCGGGAAGGGAAACTGAGCTGATTATCCAAATACAGTCATTAAAGGGGAAATGTGTTTTTCAAGCTGTCGGGATGATTAATGAGTGAGAGAGAAATCCTCACAAATGCTCTTGTTTAGTCTAACTGGCAGACATGATCCTCCCCATTGATTTATGGCAGGCCTGCTGTGTAAGACCATAGTGAGGTTATGGGGTGTAAGTCAGAAGGGGTTTGTGTGTACATGGGTGAGGGCATGGGTGCGCTTGTGTGTGCATGCATTGGTCCATGTATGTCTGTATGTGTGCGCTGCCTTGGAAGGGGAAAGAAGGAGGCTGTTTGTTCACACATGACCACAGGAGGTGAGGATCAGAGCGCTGAGGAGCTCTGGGAGAAATTTTACCTCATCAGCTTTCCCCCTCTGCTCTGACAAATCAACAACACAAACCAGAGACGGTTAGCTGAGGCCCTTTGCTATTTATTTTATGGCTCCATGATTGAACTTCAACAGCAAAAAATCAATGCTACGCCCAGAATAAATCAAGCTGCTGTCCAGAGCTACTTAGGTTTTCATCTGTCATTTCCCAATACCGCTCCACACAGACCAGACTGGAACAGAATAAACAATATTTCTCTCATTCCTCATCTTTAACCAATATCTATTTATACTTAATTTGGACTTTGTTATACCTAACCACCCTTTTTCTTATAGATTAGTGTAGTAGTTCAAATCAAATGAGCCTGACGTCCAAGAGGCAAAGTTTGATATTTTGTGGAATAAATTAATTTGCTCTCTTTTCAACAGGTAGAAAACAGGATCAATACAGCGTTCATGCAGCAGCAGCTTCTTACATATCACTGTGAAGCCTATTATCAGTTTGTTTACCTTGGCAAAAAGACAAAAGACAAGGCTTAGACTGGATCTGTTTTGATTGATTTTACTGTATGGAAGCTTAACATTCAACTTCTTTATCTTACATCTGTGAAAGCGGAGATGCTTTGTAAAGTTATCATCAGTAAAGGTTCCCTCACCAGTAGCAGAAAGATACCACATCACAGTAAATAACCCAGACGGATAACCCTTATTACTATGGAATTTATGTGATAATTTTATGTGATTACTTTTGGGGAATATATCTCAATTTATGAGAGCTTTGTCAGGGATGTCCCGATCCTATATTGATAATGGACATTGGTCCAATATATGCCAAAAAAACAAAAAATAAATATCATCCTGCACCTAAATCCCAGATACGTATAAGCAATCTAAAGCTGAACAGTACCTATACCATCATGCTTATGTAATGCTTGCTGACATTGTTTGCTTTACAAATCTGCCTGATTGGAGGATTTGACCTCCCAGAATATGTTCAACCTACTGTATGACATCTGGAAAAGCTCAGCATCTGCCCATCTTTGATGCCTTTGGACAAATGACTGACTGTTGAAAAATCCAAAAATGATTTCCACTCTTGGCAGATTCAGAGTCACAGCAGCATCAACTAATTTAATTCTCTGTAACAACCTCATTGCACAGCCAAGAACTCAGTGACCAACTTAACAGCGTCTTGTGGAAAAATGTATGTGTTTTATATCAGCATGCATAGAGTTGCATCCCACATGATGGAAAGTTTTTTTTTTTTTTCAATAAATATAGACGAAAATGTGTTGTTAGTACTCACCCACTTTTTGAAAAAAAACTGGTGCCAAACCCATCAACTTCAACAACCTCTGTTCTAAGACTCTTGAAAAACAGTTGCCTCCCATCTCCATTCTCACCTATCTGCAAACAGCCTGTATGAAGAGTCCCAGTCTGGTTTCTGAACACTCCATAGCACTGAAACAGCACTCATCAAAATCACCAATGATCTCCTCATGGCATCTGACTCTGGATTAATGACCATCCTTATTCTCCTCAACCTGAGTGCAACTTTTGATATGATCTGTCACACCACCATCCTCAGTAGGCCTTCTTCCCTCCTCTTCATCATCTACCTCCTTCACCATGGCAGAATCTTGCTAAACCCAGCTCTACCTCACCATAAAACCATTGTCTTCTCTTCCGCCCACATCCCTCACAGATTGCATCTCTGAAATAAAAGCCTGGTTCACAAACAACTTCTTCAATTAAACAGGAGTATTACTGAGGTTCTCCTCATTGGCACTAAATTAACTCTTTCCAAACCCGACAGTTTCCCACTTATTATTGACAGCGGCTCCATCTCACCTTCCCCCAAGGTGAAGAGTCTGGGTGTCATCCTCAATAGCAACCTAACCTTTCAATCCCATATCAATAACATTACCCGCTCTGCCTCCTTCCACTTAAGAAGCATCAACTGCCTCCATCCCTCCCTTATTCCCCACACTGCTGCCATACTTGTCCACAGCCTCCCTACTGGACTATTGCGTCTCTCTCCTCTTTGGCCTTCCTCAGAAATCGCTCCATAAACTTAAAGTGGTCCAGAACTCAGCTGCTCACATTATAAGAATAACTACCTCTGTCCACCACATCACCCCGGTCATCTTACAGTTCCACTGGCTCCCTGTGAATTTCCGCATTAAATATAAAATTCTCATGGTTACATTCAAGGCCCACCACTACCAGGCCCCCATATCTGTCAGGCCTCCTACATGTTCCCACCTACTCCTGTGCTCTCAGAGCCTCATCTGCTTTATACCTGTCCGTCCTTTCTGCCCGTCTCATCACCATGGGGAGCAGAGCATTCTGCCACTCCGCTCCCCATCTCTGGAACTCTCTTCCACCCCTACCTAAAAACACTGACTCACTTCTTCATTTCAAATCACAACTCAAAACTCATCTGTCTTTAATATCACTTTCCCTATCCCAGCCTTTGTAATTTTTAAATGGTTTTTATTCTGTATTTTCACTTTGTTTCTGCCATTGTGTTTTTATCTTGTGTGCGGTGACCTTAAGTGTCCAGAAAGGCACCTTTGAACTAAATTGTATTATTATTATTATATTATTACATTATATAGTCGTTTAATACTTTCAGGATCTATTCACTTTTCCACAAAGTAACTGAAATATATTTTTAAAAATAAAAGTGGTGGTTCAGAAATTAGTCTGTGTAAAGAGGCTATAAGTATTTAATATCCTACCTGCTGATATATATGTTTTGTTTGCTGCTACCAAATAGTGAATAGTTAATGCAAAGAATATTTCAGAACCCTATATCTCAAAGCCTTTGATTATAATATCGGGCTGCCTTTGTTAACAACACATTTTGATATAATTTGAGCCCACAGATTGTACAAAAAATTATAGACCATATGAGATTTGTGTTTGTACAATAAATAAAATTGCCTTCAATTGGCTCAGCTCCGATAAGCATACATTGGGAACAGCAGACCCGGACCAACCCCCTAATTTATGTGATATCATTGAGCTCAATGAATGTATGTAACAACATCGATCCAGCCGTTTCTGATCTAATTCTGATTCCATTCAATAAATATGGTGCAGGACCGGCAAGAGGGATTCGGATGGACAAAGAAGGAAACAATAATGCACGCTGACTACGCCTTGGCTCCCTTCCATATTGCTCTTCATTGTTTTCTTTCCTAATTTCTGTTGCAGTGGTGACATCATCAATGCTAACCCAAAGTGATGGTGTCACCATACATGTAGGGACAGAGGTCACACAGCTTGCTAGTGGGGGATCAGACCCAGTTTTTTAGCTAAATGGGAAAAGAGCCAAATGCCAATTGAAAGGAGGTCAAACCATGTGTGTAAAACCTACATTAACCTGCTAATTCCAGTAGGAAAGAGGCTTCAGCTATTTGATAGGAAGCCTCAACAAAGTCTGAGACATCTCACAGCCAAAATACACATTTCCTCGACTTAGAGAACAAACATGGTTGCCGTCACTTCAGATTTTGGTGCTCAAAGACCCACTCTGTCAGAAATGCTCTACCTCACATTGGCCCCCTCCAACTGGAGAAAGTGGGGCGTTCAAAACCTAGAAGCACTGATCTATATTTTCTAATTCAGAGAAAGTAACTCTAAACTAGCTCAAGAGGTGTCTCAGTTCAGGAAAGAAACAGTTAAGCAGAAAAGATTTGAGCCAGTTTTTATGTCAAATAAATGAAGGGAAGCACATACAGTTAGTCCCCCTAAAAGCCCATAACTATATCAAGAAAAGAAGCACTAAACACTATAAAACAGGCCCAACTACATCATTGATAACCAAAGGTAATAGATTACAGAAATATTAAAGCCTTATTCCAGATAGAAATTGATATTTTTACACACAGTACCTTATCATGATGATGTGAAAATAAAAATTAAAGCCTTTGATTAAAGCTACATTGTGTGATAATTACAGGGATTTACTGACTTACAGGGATTCATCTATGTAATTTATCCATTTATGAACTGAAAGTATAAACATTTATGTTTCCGTTGCTTTAGAAGTTGCTGTTTATGATTTCATAAGAGCAGTTCCAGCATTTATGGAGGCTGACATCTTCACACTAGGAGGGCATTGAGATGACAGACTTGTGACTGTAGAGATCACTATTATGTTTTAATGTAACCACATCAAGTTAGGCCTGTCTAAAATATATATCCAACACACATAATTAAAATACTATTTTTAAATTATCTAGGTAAACAAATCTCATCATCATTTGATAAGAAACGTGATGTGGATGTTGCAGTAGCCGTTTTTTACCATGACAGCCTTCATATTGTTAGAGGGGGAGAAGCTTACGCACTGTAGCTTTAATACTTTGTTGATTCTCCTCTGGCTGCGATTACAGCTTAAAGTATTTTATGAATATGATGCCACAAGCTCAACCCATGTATCTTCATTAATTTTAGCAGGACATTTTAAGCTCATTCGTGTTATATAGTTTGTGGAACATGAACTGTAACCTCTGCCTGAGGTGAAGCTGCTTTGCAGCAGGTTTTCATTCAGGATGTTTCTGCACATTGCTGCACTTATCTCTCTTTCTCCCAGCAATTTTCTGCTTCTGAGAGACATTTCCATAGCATGATGCTCCTGCCACCATGCTTCACATGGGGATGGTGTTGGCCTGGTGATGAAGAGTTCCTGGCTTTCTCCAAACATAAAAAAAAGACAATAACACCAAAGCATTTTAATCTTTGTGTTTCAGAACAAAGCTTTGAGGCAACTTCTCAAGTGCCTTTTCAACAAACTCCAAAAGGGCCATTGGCCTTTTATTACAGAGTGGCTTTCCTCTGAACACTCTGTAATACGGGCCTGATTGGTGGATTGCTGCAGAGATGGTTGTTCTTCAGGAAGCCTTTCCTCTCTCTTCCACAAAACACTGGGGCTTTAACAGAGGCACCATGGGGTTCTTGGTCAGCATGGATCTCTTTTCCCTCAGTTGCCCAGTCTAGACAGCTGATTAGCTGTAGGTAGAGTCCAGGTAATGTTAAACTTCTTCCATTTATCAATAATAGATGCCATTTTATTCGCTGAAACCATCATTTTTCTTTACCCTTCCCCATATTTGTGCCTCAAATAATCAAAATATCAGGGGTCTGCACACAGATACTTCGACCCTATGCTTAGTAAAGCTGGACAATTAATTACATTTGTAATTTAGTTACAATTTTAAATATTTGTAATTTTTATATTACGCAAGTAAGACACTAACATTTTCACTCCAGCCCATGGATGGCTGAAGCCCCCTAAAATTATTATCAAGCAGATTGTCAAATACTGTCATATCAGCTATTACCCCCCTTCATTAATGACTGGGGGTAAGGAACCCCTGTGGAGTACCACAGGGGTTAGTGTTAGAGCCAATTCTTTTTGCTATATATTTGCTCCCAACAGGTAGAACGATCACACTCCTTTTCAAGAGTGCATGGAATATGCTTGAGGCCCATGTTGTTCTTTTCTGCCTTGCAGCAAAATAAAATATTATTTTCTCGAATTTCATTGTTTCATAATTAATACAGCACAGTAGTTTATACAAAGCATAAAGGGAATAAAGTCAATATAAGTTCTTCATTTAAGTTTTCAGAAAAAAGTTGCTGCTTCCTGTGTTTTCTTTTCTGTTGAAAGTGGATTCAAGCGGCTCTTTGAAATTTAAGGGTTGCTGAATCCTGGGCCCATGTTTTATGAAACAATAATATTTCTCCGCAGTCAGTCGTATTAGTCATAATAGTTGTCACATTAAAACCGGGCTATTTCACTTGAAAAACCTTAGTGGCAACATCCAAAGCTTCACAAAAAAAAATTATGAATGCTGCCCTTTGTTGAAAACAAAATATATGAAATATGTTAGAAATGTGTGAAAAATTCACTTTTTTAACAAAACACCTGGCATCCACAGTGCTCTGGCAACAGTTCTTTTCACATGTGCCTTCTTATAAATTCCTTGATTTTAAGGCACTGATCCTTTCTGAATAATATATTCAAATGAATCTAAACAAGAACCTGCCTGTATCATGCATACCTTGTGTACGAGAGTGTCGGCCTAGTGGTTAGTGCAGTGCACTTGTGCTCTGAGAAGTTTGCAAGTACCTGGTTCGATCCCCACAGCCTGCACTCTGGGTCCCTGAGCAAGACTCTTAACCCCCGATTGCTCCCACATGGCTGCCCACTGCTCCCCAAGGGGATGGGTTAAATGCAGAAGTAATTTTTTCCAGTGTGAGATCAATAAAGTTTAATTATGATTAATATTTCAAATTGATATTGTATCATAGCATGCTTTCTTTTGGTTTGTATTTCATTTGATTAATTTAATTTGATTAACAAAGAGCCGTGTTGAAAGAAGTGCATTAAATAATCTTTTCTGTAATATATTCACAAAAGCATAACACATAGTTAAATTGACATGAGACTTATTTATAACCAAAGTAAACTCCACAGGGGCAGATTTTGCATATAAAGACTATCTGCTTAGGTCCCTTAGACTGCATTGCGCATGCACTAAAGCATCTTGGGATTAACCCCCCCAAATACAGGGTCCTAAAGACATTCCTTCTCCAGCTGTTTATGCGGTGGTAATACACTTAAAGTCTGTTTGCGCAGTAGGAAAGAAAGGGTGGCAGCTAGCAGGCAGAGCCATGCATGCAAGTAGGAGTGAGCACTTCTCCATGTGACAATAATAGCAAATTTCTGTGAAAATGGACTCTGTAAAAGGAAGATTTAGGGTCCTAAGAATTATGAAACCCAGAAATGAAAAACAACTATATGCTTGAGGTTAGTGTAGAGGGACATTAAAATAAAAGTGCAATATTAGCTTAAAAAACATTTTTTGTGTCAAAATCATTTAGTGCTAATGCATAGTGTCAGCTGTGAGACCTTTCATACACAGAGGTGTGTGCCTCTCTTAATCATGTTAATTTAACTGAATTTACCCCCATTTGATTCAGTTCAAGCTGAAGAAAAAGATCAATGGAATCAGAAAGCACCTTTGCTTAATTTAAAATTTCAATACTAACTTGAATGGGGTATCCTTTATAAAAACAATTACATTGTCATTATTGGTTATTGTAAGTAGAATTTTGAGGAAAAAATTGATACCATTTGAAGAAAACTGAAAACACAATCTAGACGTGAGCAGGAACCCTTTAATACAACTAAAGGTGGAGTGCAAGACAGGAAATCTGTTTTTTGTCATCCTTAGTCAGTATTTTTGTTTCTTATTAGTCAATCTGTATAAACTGAACTTTTAATTCTAAAACCAACTTTATCTGACATATTTAATGGCAGAGCTGTCATGGAAAATACCAGCATACTCTGCTCCTGAAGGTGAATACATTATTGCTAAGCAGTCCGGTTCAAGCTGGTCCAGATGGATGGTTAGCAGCTGTTGGCCCTACAACCTCTTCCCTTAGTGCAGCTATTAAGCCTATCTAACTGCAATTTCCACCATCCTTCCTCAGTTCCCTCTGAAGTCAACAGTGATCGCTTTCCCACACCCCCGCAGCTCAGCAATGCATAACACTGTACATACACTGTAGCAACATGTGCCCTGAGCTAACCCGTGCACTTTCACAGGACCAATTACCATGTCCACCCACATGTGCACGGATACACTGAATCACAAACACACACATCCGGTAATGTGTTTCACTTTGCAGGAAAAACAGGCAGATTTTTGTTTTATTTCTCAAACTGAAAAAAGTAATGCAACCGTTTTCTGCATTTACTTAATCATATTTACTCACTTTAACACAATTGATTCATGTTAGCCAGGTATGGCATAAAACAATTGTGTTAAAGTAATTAAATATGATTAAGTAGATGAAAAAGCGGTTGCATCATTTTTTTCAATGGTGAATTTCACTTTCGAAGTTTTCGGTGTTATATGTGACCATTACAGATTGTTATGAATACAAAACTGAAACAAAAGTAATGTGTTTCTGGGTTTTTGAGATTCAGGTTGTTTTTAAAATTTTAATTTTTAGCTGTTCTAGTTTCCTTTAACCTAAAAAAAATCTCCAAGCAAACCAAAACCAGTCACAGCAAAGCAGGTGAGAAATGATACGTCTGTTTATTGGTCAGAGAGCAGAAGAAGGGCAAATCATGTAGATGCTGTGATCTGAACTAGCAGAAAACAGAGAGCATAATTATATCCTTTATGTGTTTCTTGATATATTTCAGGTTTAATTATCTTGGACAATTCTGAGATGATCACGGTCAGATCACATTCAAATCCTTAAAAGAATCGTCTCCCTCAATATAGTTGCTTTGCAGAGCACTTAAGTGCAATTGCTTTGTTCACATCTACATAAATGAAGGTTATTGTAGACAGTGCCTCCTGTCTGCAGCACTGTCTGAGGTCACCTACAATTTTGGAGAGGTGCACCAGAGTGTCTGCGAAAGGCACATTTGCGTTCACTGCGACACACATGCAGATGACCTGGTTTCTGCATAAACCAGACCTGGTATAAATCAGCCTTTAAATTTAGCCCTTCGGGAAAAGAAGCAGTTTTGGTGTCATTATGATATATATTTCAACTTATCTCTGAAACCTTAATAACTTTTGTTTTCTCAGTTAGAATACCAATTTAACTGTTAAAAAAAAAAAACAACAAAAACGTATATCTCAGTTTTTAGTCATTTGGGGGTTTTAAAGCTAAAAAAAGGATGCAGTGGAAGGACTTCAGAACTGGGCTGAGGTGATCTACTTTCTTAGTTCTAGTGGGAGCATGGCCAGCACTTTTTTTTGGATCAGCTGCAGCTGTCTGATTAACTTTGGCAGTAATCAGTTCTACCAAAGATAAAGATATGAATGAGTTTTTTCCACCTTGGACAGTATTTAAATCCTGTATTTAATCCTGGAAATGTTCTTCGGGTGATAAAAGGCTGACTTAGTAAATGAAGATTTCGACCATAATTGGTAATTTCCAGCTGTAGTAACTGAAGCTGTGAGCTACCTATTTAGCTCTCCTCCTTTGGTCTGAAGATTATTTCCAAATTTTTTTTTATTCAGTTAAAGAAAATTATGACATATCCACTTATTGATCTGTTCTATGCATTTAGCCAATGCTCTGATGGGTTCATAGTCACCGGTTTAATTTGTGATGTAAAGCTATATGTCGTCTGCATATAACTTCGACTAATGGAATCATGTAGATATTTAATGGGAGAACCCTGAATAATTTAAAGTTCCTTAATGACACAAAGTTCCTGTCCTTCTGGTAAGATTTAAAACATTCCATTGAAGTACCAGAAAGGCAGATCCAGTTTTCCCAGACAGTGTAATAAAACGAGTGATCAACAGTATCAAACGCTGCACTGAGGTCCAATAATAAGAGCAATGTGGTTTTTCCACAGTCTCAATTTATATGGATATTGATTATATGGATATCATTGAACACCTTAATCAGGGAAGTTTCTGTACTCTGGTTGGATCAACAACCTGACTGAAAGACATCAAAGCTGGTAGTCATTGTTAAGAAAGCATTTAACTGTTAAAACACAACTTTTTCAATCACTTTACTGATGAAGGGGTGGTGCCTGTAGTTCTGCAGGATCAGTTTGTCCAAACTTCTCTTTTTCAACAATGGTTTGATAATTGCAATTTTAAGGCCGGGAGGAAAATACCCGACATAAGGGATGGGAGCAAATCACACTTTAAAAAAACTTTAATACATCTTGGGCCGGATCTATCAAAGGTTTGCGTGTATAAAAACGTGAGCTATTTCACTGCACACGCTAAAAAATGTACAAACTGATCTATCAACAGCGTGCTAAAAGGATTTGGTCTTTAAAACGTGCTAAATAGCGCCTCTTTTCCATTTAGTACTTTTTCTGCAATGAATATGCAATATGGAGCGTTTACACGCAAAAGTGCGTCTTGTGGGAGGAGAACATGTAAATATATTAATTTAGCACTCGCAAAGTGATTTATCAAACCTGAAAGCAATTTTGCTAACGGTATCTGACTCTATATTTAACACGTTTCAAAAGAAGGTGCAAATGGTCTGTATGCGTAATTGCGCACACATGGCAGCGGTTATTGTCGCAAGAAGGAGACATCGAAATGAAGCAAGGAGACGCAGAGAACGCATTTTTTCACTCCGTGGAAATATTTTTGGAATGAACGAGGAAACGATCATCAAAACATATCGTTTATCCAGCATTGCCATTTTGGAGCTGTTGGGGGAACTCCAAATGGATTTGGAGCCAGCCACAAGGAGGACCCACGCAATACCAGATATCACAAAACTCCTTGCAACATTGCACTTTTTTGCATCTGGGTCATTCCAGCGTACGGTTGCAGCGAGAGCTGGGATCTCCCAATCTCGTTTTTCAGAAGTGCTGTCCGACGTTCTAAATGCCATGTCGCCCTGACGCCCTACCGGAGAACCCCGACCTCCCCCCTGCGCCTGTGGAGCAACATGCCAATGCTGCGGGGATGCGTACGCGCAGTAATCTCATCCACAGTCACTTCTTGTGAGCCATTTGGTATGTGCATTTTTCTACAGGCCAATACAAAACACCAGTTAGTAGAAATTCAGCCACATACCACCTTAGGGAATAAAGGTTGCCAAAGTTGATATATATATATATATATATATATATATATTATTTTATTTATTTTTTTTTTTTTGGAGGGGGTGGGGGTGTCACTGTAAGATTTAAATTTCTTAATGCACTAGTTTCTACAAACTACAAACTTCTTTGCCGCAAACCACAAAACGCGCAAAACCATTATTTAAATAGGCCAACAGTTTTGCACCTGCCACCAGTTACGCAATCACTCTTGTTAAATCACCCGCAAACCATGGTTCAGCCCCTCGCGCAAAATTCCAGTTTGCGAGCGCAAATTACTGCACGCAAAATTGGATCTTGATAAATCCGGCCCCTTGTGGGTAAAACACCAATACAGCAGGAAGAGGAGTTTAGCTTCTGAACAATTTATTCTAAATTTTTGCAGTTCGTCAGAATTGTGGCATTTTAAAAACATTTACTCTAACAGGTCGAGAGCTATGGTAATGGAGTTGATATTGATGTACAAACTGTTTTTCTAATGCCTTTTTTCACTCAGTAAAGAACTTTGCAAAGTAATTAAAGGCATTTTTAGATTGGAGTTCATCGGTCACAGAGATAGAGTTTGTGAACCGGTCAACTGTGGCAAATAAGGCCCAAGTATTGTTAAAGTTTTTGTTCAGAATCTCAGAGAAAAAAGATTGTCTTACATCTCTTAGTTGTAACTGTGAAGTGCCCAGTTACAGGGTAAGGTGGCAGCAGAAGGGTAAAGGCTTACCCTTCTGCATGTTTTCTTATAACATCTCCTATGGAAATCTAAGTGGAAAAAGGAGATTTCAAAGCAAAAATAAAAATGGTCAGATAGGGCATCTTCAGTTACAGAACAATTTAAAGTAGTTAAAACCTTACTGATTACCATGTCTTTATTCAGAACAGAAGAACCCAGTATTTTTTTTTCCAAATATATGTTTTATTGGGTTAGCAGGGTACAATACATCATTAACATGAGAATACATTTCACTTATCCCCCACTCTCCTACATTCCCATGAATACAGTGAGAGATGTTAACAATAAGCAAACGTGATTCTCTCCCTCATAACGAGAAAACAGGAGGGGAGAACAGTTACCAACAAGCAAATTAAAAAAAAAAAAAAAAAAAAGAAAGAAAAAAATGGTAATAAACAAACTAAATTTAGAGGAGGGATCTATAATGCTTAGAAAACCAAATCAAAAATATAACTATATCGTCTATTGCATGTTGTGCTTAAGGTTCGACCACCAAATCCCAACCGCTGGCCTCTCTTAAAATCCTGGCTGGTGTTGCAACAGTTCAAACCACTGGAAAATCAGGAGTGATTCAATTAGAGAATTAGAGATTGGTTATGTCCATGTATCTTACTTAAAGCCATACTTTTTAATCATCTAAGGAGGAAGTTGAGTCAACTAAGGAAAGAATGGGATTCCAAGTTTGAAGAACCCAGTATTAAGGCAAGACAGACAGTGGGATAACTTCAAATAGGCGTTTATTAATACAAGGACTGTGGATCCCTAGAAGTAGCAGCTAGGGCGTCTCTGGCTGGAACATCTGCAGGAGGGAAACACAGGTTATTTAAACCAATAATCTGGATGATGATTATTATAAACGCATGAGTCACCCAGGGTGTCCCAGACTCTGCAGCCCCGGTGAACAATCAGGAGTCTGGAGACAGGTGAGGCAAACAGATCAAAACAGGAACAGGCAGGCTCAGAGGTCCAGGATTCTGAAGCCAGATCAGGCAACAGATCAGAACTGGAACAGGCTCAGTGGTTGAGAGGCAGGTCAGGATCAGGTAATCAGCACCTTAAATAGAGGCAGGAGCAGGTGGATCAGATGAGAGGCAATCAGCAACCGGGCAGAAGTAGACAGGTGAATGAAATGAGTGATTAAGCCAGTCATCAGTGCCAAGATCATGACAGACCAAATCATAAATATGTCATTGTTTGCGCATTGGCTTTTTAACATATTGATTCGAACCATTTTTAAGTATATAACAGTTCTTTTGAACTGTCTGTCTTTGGGGTTGTCAACATTATGCTTGTTGCCTCTAAAAGTAGAATTTTAGTAACCCACTCTAGGCTTATCAAACTTTGAAGGCCTAATCTTCCCCTCTGTCAAGATAACAACCATTCAAGCTACAACTTGGATACTGAAGTTGACATTCTGCACATGACTGAGAAAGGAATAACTTCATTCTTTGAAATTGTTTTTTGTTTTGATTCACACATGTCAGTTAAGATAGATTTGGAAAACGAAGTAACAATAGAAATGGTTTTGGAAAGTGGCATTTACTAACTTACTTTTAGTTTTACTTCTTTTGTTTATAAATGTTATGATGAGGTGATTTTAACTCCAAGCCCTGACCTACTCGGTTCATATAGCTGTTCTTAATACTGTGTTAATATGTTTTCACTTGCCACAGAGCAGTGATTAATGACCTACAGCCTTGCATTTTTTTACTTCCTTCCTGTCCATGCGTGCCACATACATCATCAGGCCTTACCACAAGTGACGCTGGCAGGCAGCTACAGCTCCTGCTTGGCCTTGTAGCTGCAAACAAACCCTAACATCCCTGCATAGTGATTCAGGCATGCACTTACACTTGGAGCTGTACACGGAAACCTCATATGCTTTGTCTGGCTCTGGTCTAAAGCTTATGATACAGTTTACTATTATTATTACAATTACTGGTTTCCTACATTGAAACTTATTTATTTTTCAACATCTCTAGTATCTGATTTCCTTTGACTGTTAAAGCTGCCTCTAATGTGACAATCATATATTTGTCTATAATTGGATCTGTCTTTAGAGATAAATCTTGAGGGGTTTTGTTTGACTCTTGAACCTCCTAATTCTATATTTGTCTTTTTTTAGATAGCCTTTGACAGTTCAATATGCCCCAACAAAACAAACAAACCTATTTCTATCCTATTCAAACTTATAAAACACAGTTTCAATGCAAATGTTCCTATTCTCCAGTTTGACCGACATTAGTTACCAGAGATCTTTCCTTGAGACCTTATTTCCACTAGAGCCATGTCCAAAACTGACTGATTGTTGTACTCAAGATGCAGATTCCATAATGATTTACTTGGCGAGGACCGAAAAAAATAATACTTTAGAAATAGCAGCACTACTTCATCATATTTTTCCTTGGGTAAGAGCAAAAGCGTTTTTTGGTAAGAATTATTCGCAAATACAAAGTGACTTGTCACATCTGGTTTACTACTTAAAATTCTAAATAAGACAGACCAAAATGTAAAGTAACCTGCAAATTCTAGTATTTTATAGACTGTGATAAAATAATGAAAAGAATAATGTAACTGATAATGATTGATAACAAATCCAAGGCAGATTAAACACTTTTCCTAATCAATTTTCTTTTTATCATAAAATGTAAAAGTCCAATACTGACAGTATTTTAGTAGGCTATGTTGTTTTATGTGTAAGTTACCTTGAATGACAACATTCATTCCTTTAACTTGACCTCCAAATGTTTTGGCAGGTTTACCAGATGTAACCTAACTTCTGCACAAAAACAGAAAACTCAATTTTGCATAAACATTAACTATTTGTATTTGTCTGGAGCACTTTGGTTTAAAAACAAGCTTGTTTGTCATTTAGTGAAGTTACTCACAGTGAACAAAGTAGCCAAACATTTGACCCAAGTAAGCATAGCAACAGTTTATAGAGACCATACTTAAGTAAAAGTAAAGAGTATGGCGTGAAAAAATACTTCTAAATAGTGTTCTTTTCAAAAAGTTTCTCGTGTAAATGTGACTAGTCCTTATGCATCTCTGTAACTGGTCAAGTCCAAAAAAACTTAAGATATTTATCATCATTTTACACCCATGTATCATTCCTTCAACTCTTACAAAGTCTACTGTCCCTGCTGAAAGAATGCACCACACAGTATGATCATATCATAAATAATAGCTTAAGCAGCCAGAGAATCAGACCTGCTACACCGTTAAATATAGTACCTGGATTTTGTATTAGACTTATTATATAATGAACATTTTAATCAATACTTCTTGGGGATGTAGATGAGAAATAGATGGGGAAAACATTGTGGAAAAAATATTCAGGTCTGGCAATCACATCACATCCATCAAAAAATGACTGATCTGTCCAAGCTCTTTTGTCTGGTTCACCTATACCTAGCATTACAAATTTGGTCCACAAAAAAAAATGCAAGCACATGTGTTCTCTGTCATCTGCTGACTTTGCTGTGTGTTGTAGCTTTGTGTGATAGAGACATATTAAACTAGAGCAGAGAGAGAGAGAGAAGGGGAAGCAAAGGGGAGAAAAGAATGAGCTGTGGAAAAACAGAGAGCAAAGTAAAAGAAATAGGAACAACAAAGAGACAGAACACGAGCTAGTCCTGCATGTGTGCTGGTTCCCAGCCCTGTCTGGGCCCTGTCAGCCAGTGATTTATGGCACCGAGACTGGGAGCAGTCTTTGCTGCCAGCTCGGTATTGTTACAACTGACAGCTAATGAGGCTGGACGGGCTTTCAAGCACGGCACTTAACAGAGGCCTCCAACTTCACGAGTCACAAGCTTTCCTCCTCCTTTTCTCACTCCGCTTTCTCCCTCACATTCATTTCTTCTTCCAGGGTGGCTGCAGCAGCGTGGCAAGCCAGCACAAAATCTCTGGGCTTGCAGGGAGAGAATAAGGCAGGCGACAGAGATGTATGAGCAGCGCCCTGAAACTGCTGCACTTTTACTCTCCTCTTCCTGCACACTATTAAACCAGAAGCATGGGGGAGATTGGCTGGAGGATGGGAGTGGACACAGAGAGAGATTCAGCTTCTGCACTTCTTTTTCTCCATCTGAGGCCAGAATACTTCATGCCCTCAGCAATTACTCTGTCATGTTTTCAGAGGCTGGAGTCACATGTCTCTCCACGGTCTACCTATGATTATGTGAGGCTGATCTGTGAGAGGTTAGCTCAACATTGCAGTCTTGGCAGCAATGTTTTCTACCTTCTACACTCTGGGCCTGAGCAGCTCAGACCACCTTCTATAATCACAACCAGAGTCTCTGGCAGAGCTGCCTTCCCCTCCTTCCACCACCTCCCTCGTCCCCTGGTTTCATGTCAGTCGTGATTAATGGCACTAGGGCCCCGGCGCAGCTTACTCTGCCAGTTCCAGAAATGTTCCCCTGATACTTAATGAACTCTGACAAACTTCTTTTCCCTTGCTCTGTTGTTCCCTTAACAATCACACCCCCCTCCAGCCACGTTTAAAATGCATGACACAGAGCTGCTACAGCAGCACCTTGGGCTTAGCTCTGGTCGCTTGTAAATTTCTCAAGAGGCCGATGCCTAAAAATAAAGTGGGGCACCCGTTTAAGAGTCGAGGATCTCGGTTGTTAGCCTGGCATTGCCACACAAATGAGCAAGCTCAGCTTCTGCAAGGGCAAATGAAACATGACTGCTCTGATTCCTGTGGCCCCCAGAAAACTTTGATTTGTACCACTTCAAATGGTTTGTCAACAGCTGCAGATTATATGTTTGTTTTCTTCCCTGTTTAGAAATTGTTGAAGGAATGCAGAAGGATATGTTTTTTTAGTCTTTGACTGAAACCAGGCATATGGCAATAAATGTTAAATATGATTTAAGACAGTAGAATAAACATGAAATGTTACACTTTGTCATGGGGGGATGAGCTTTGATACCATAGACCTAGGATGGTTACATTGCAGCATGGTCTCTGTCTCCCCCTGCTGTTCACATTAGGAAATACAGTGATTATGATTTACATGATCTTAACAAGTATTTGTGGGTTAACCAGAGGTGGATAATTCAGGTCCAGGGAGTAAAAAAGCATGTAGAGAGATCAGTTCCAGTCATTTACATTTTCAGCACAACAAAGACTAATCACCTGAGGAGCTAATCACCTGGCTAAGTGAACACAATCAAAAAGGCTGGGCTTTTACCTTCTGGACCTAGATTATCCACCTCTAAGTTTGACTAAACGTTTTTTATTTATATCTTATAATCGATGAATCTTACAATACGTTTTTGGATTAATCGATTAATAATTGGATAGCCAAAGCTTCTTTAAAGAAGACTTTTTACAACATTAAAACTGAAATTCAACCTTCTCTACTTGTGGAGTTCTGGATAAAGCATTTTTCTTATACTATGCAAAATAAATTTACATTTTTTACAATCTTGGTATAGTTGCTGCTCTAAGTGGGTCACTCTGTCAAGTAAAGGCATGTTTTAGAGTCTCTATACTTCAGTTAATGATTATTTGATCACTAAATTTGTTTACAATTATTTCAATAACCCATTAATTACGAATAGTCTAAATAATTGTTTCAGCAGTAGTCCCAGTGCAAATTTCCAATACAATACTGATTTTACAGCTTTTAGTGTTGACCAATACCTCACATGTGAATTTACTACTAATTTTGTAGTGTGCGGTGTTAGAAAAGGAAGGTGATATCAAACATTGAACAATAGTCAACAACAGTATTTATGGTAGATGGCCTGTATTTTTATAGCGCTTTGCCTAAATCAAATTAAGACTACATTCAGTCATTCACCCATTCACACACACTGACAGTGGTAAGCTACCTTATAGCCACAGCTGCCCGTGGTTTACTGACAGAAGCGAGGCTGTCATACACAGGTGCTCCCTCTGACCACCATTTGTAGACAATATCCATGAAGTGTCTTGCCCAAGGACACAACGACCAAAGCTCAGGTTTGATCTGATAACCCTTTGCTGGCTGAACCACATATAAATGTGAACAACTGACCCATTTATTACCGGTAATAAACCACGGGTTACATTAACTTTAAACAAGGCAGATCTTTACTAGAAACCTAAACAATTAAATAAATTTTTCCCATAAAGCAATTCACTCCAATTAATATTAATAATTAAGCAATATCATAACATGAAACATTTTTAGCTGTTAATATTTTTCTATTGGCATGTTAATATAGAAGAGTTTAAATGCAGGCCGATATAATCAAATATTTTTTGGCAGATATTGGACCGATATCTGGTATCAATATTTAATCAGGATAATTTCTTCCCCAAACACTTTAAACTTATTTTGGCTCAGATCAAGATGGCAAACAATACAATTCTGTTATAGTGCTGATTTTTCACTTTGTTGAAACTTCTTTGAACTTTATTCTCTATGTTGGGAATCTTGTGAGTCAAGTGTATGTGAGAAGGTTCTTAACAAAAGGCCAAGACAGAATCTATTCAGGAACATTTCACTAAATCACCAAATCAGTGGTTTTAGCAGCCTTTTTTTTTTTTTTTTTTGTACCACATTTTCAAATTCTTACCCAACTTTTTAGGGCTTCCTGAACATAGCGGTCATACAGCTCGATAGGGGGCGCTCTGTTCATAGGGAGCTACAGGAAATTTGTGTAGAGCAACCAATCATTGATTAACAAAGGAGAACCTGGCGCAGAGCTTTCGGTAGATTCAAGCTAATTGCGTTCTGTTCTTACTTTATTTAATACTGCTGTGCAGTTCCTGTTCATAGGAAAGGCTCTTTTAATTAGTTTGAAGAATGGGTAGGAGCAGGAGCCGAACTCCGCCGAGACGAGGTGAGATAGTATAAGGCTGCTACTGCCAGGTAGCTAACTTAGCGCTAGCTTATGTTATCACACATTTTTTGCTGTTTTATTCCTAAACATATCTATTCTTTCTTCAATATTTGATTGCTATATTGGTTACATATCACCGTCCAAGATGTTTATATCAAAAGAATATAGTTCAACGTTCAGAGTAAACTGTTTTAGTCCTCCGTGGTCATAGAAGGTTCTAGATGTAGGGAATGCAGAAGCTAAGACTCCTCTTAATAAGATGAAAATAAGAAGTTTTAACTATTGTTTGTGCAGATTTAACGAAAGCTCTTCTTTTTCAGTAGCAAATGGTGATATAGTTTCTATGATTGCTCGACGGTAAATTATATAGCACTTGTAAAGATGGATGAACTGAGGACTTTTTCTTGTACATTTGTTAAATGAGGCGCCGTTTAGTTACAGTTATCAGAGGGTTTGTTTCTGTTCAATTAATAAATACTGGAGTTTATGATGGAATCAAGTCCTTCATTTACTTCTTACATTTTAAAAAAAGTAAAACCTAAACCGGTAGAGCTATAGAGTGCAGGTACAGCAGCTCTCAAAAGTGTGAAACCAAGGAATTGTAAAAATGTGACCATTTGCTGAAAGAATAATCCACCAACACCTGTATAGAACCCAAAACTGGGAAAATAATATAAACAGTTTACTTTTTTTTTTTTTTATCTCAAACCAATCACATTTGCTATTAATTTTATTGCAAAAGTAACAATGAAAATAAATTGTATTTAAAATAATAAATAAAAAAATGCTTATTTTTGTGTGGGTTTGTGTAAGTAGTTGTTTATGTTACCTATTTAGGACTGTATTTGGTTTATTTACTAACCTTCTGAAGACCAACAGGCCTCAGAAGATTAGTACCCAAAACTGGGTAAATAATATAAACAGTTTACATTCAAAAAATCTCCAACTAAACACATTAGCTTTCCTAATAATAATTTAATTGTGACACAATGCAAACCATGTTTGTTACTCATTGTTACAATACATTGTAAAACAACCTACCTTCGTAATGGTATTGTTTCATCTTATTTTGATTAGATGAATGCATCAAAACATAAAGCTAACATCAGTCCTGTGACTTTTGGATCTTCGATGTAGACAATGACCTGATTAACCAGCTCATTGTGTAAATGTAATTATTCTATAACAGCTTTTTATAGACTTAGTTCTTAGACTTAAACAACTTTTTATTGAAATGTCGTTTTGTGCAGCTTTCATGACATTTCCATTTCTTAAAGTGCAGCATTGATCGAATGTAAACGGTGTGGGAGAAAAAAAATATGATGCAAAAACTGCATGGAATTTGAAGGAAGAATTTGAAGTTTTTTCTAGGATGTTTAACGACGTTGATTAACTTACACTTTAAATTCAGGTACAATGTATGTTTAAAAAAAAGTGTTTAAAAGCTGGTCATTTGCATTTTGTTTTCTTTAAACATAGGGAGAATTCATTCTATCAGACTGGCCTCTCGGCAGCACTGATAATCTACAAATGCAGATCTGTCTAATATAACAACTAAAATATTAAGCTGCATATTTTTTATGAAGGAATATTTGTAACAATCTTCCCTTTAGTTATTTAAATTGAACATCATATTAAGTTTTTGTTTTAATAAGTTACAGCAGTAACTGCTTCTTATTTGATTTAATATGTCTATTTAAAACGTAAATATGCTGTTATATATTTTTTTTTTAACTTGCAGTATTAGGTGGTGATCAATTGACAATAAAGAAATTCTGTAAAACTAGCTAAAGTCCCATACTGATAATGGGAAGATTCAGAACATATTATTGGTAGCGGGTGGTGTCACGCTGGCCTGCTTTTATAAGTGCATTTCAATAAAGCTGGATAAAATTTACTTTAGCTTAATTGTTGTTCAGAAATGCAGAACAGTCTGTTGTAGATGGTTAATAAACCATTGCAGATATTTGGAAATAACTAGAATGCATCGTTACCAGTTGCCAAAAAAATGTAGTTATTGATGTGATGTGTGTTTTCCTGTTAGAGAGAAGACGGTCCCGCTCTACGTCACGGGAACACGAGCGCAGGCGAAGAGACAGGGAGCGCTCTCGCTCTAGGGACAGGGACAGAGACCGCCGCAGATCTCGTTCACGCTCACCACACCGAAGGCGCTCCAGGTGAGGCAATTTGTTTACTTTAGATGGTTCTTTATTTCCCCGCATGGGTAACATCTTCCAAAACTGGCTTTCCTTTAATACTATAATATAGTTACAGTAAAAGTTGCCAATTTGCTGTGAAGGGTAAAGAATTAACATATATAAGCCCCTTCTAATTTATACATTTTAATCTAGAAAGAATATTTAAGAGTATTTTATTTTGGTAATATAATAATAGGTGTTTGGCCCTTGAAGTTTGAAGCAGATTAGGGAAGTAAAGTAAATAGTTATAAAGCTTTAATGTCGTTTAATCTGCACATACTGGAGTTTATGATGGAATCAAGTCTTTCATTTACTTCTGTAATAAAAAATAGTAAAACCTAGGGTTGGGCGATATAGAAAAAAAGCTTATCGATAAAAAAAAATGCATATTGATCGATATCGATAATTATTGAAAAGATTTGAAACCATATTTTATGTGCAGCTCTGCCTGGACTTTTTATAAATGATTTAATTTTAATAAAAAACACAAACACAGACTTCGAATTA
>NW_015151242.1:115591-168397 GCF_000732505.1 Cyprinodon variegatus | reverse complement strand
TTTGAAACAGTTTCCTCCGCCTCTCCTTGCTGCATCTTCATGTGCGTCTGTGTTGTGGTTTGAGAGGGCGGCACTTGGTGATGGCGTTCCTGGGTCCGCGATTGTGATTGGTTGGGAGGAAGCAGTGACTAGCATAAACCTACATGCTAGGCTACAATGAGAAGGAAGGAAAACTGCGTTTCTTTTTTATCGAACTTTTATCGACCCCCTTTTTTTCTATTGCGCCACACGTCTATCGATCGATATATATCGTTATTGAATTATCGCCCAGCCCTAGTAAAACCTGATCCGGTTAGCTGCTGGAGTGGCAGCCTAGTGGTCAGGGCACAGACTTCCACTCTGGGTCTCTGAGCAAGACCCTTAACCCCACACTGCTCCCTGGCTGCCCCATTGTGGCAGCCCGCTGCTCCCCAGGGGGATGGGTTAAATGCAGATGTAAATTTCTCCAATGTGAGATCAATAAAGTTAAATTATTTTTATTAGAGCTATTGAGTGCAGTTATAAATGCTTTGGAATGTGTGAAACCATGAGACAAACAATCAAAGTAATTGTAAAAATGTGACGATTTGCTGAAAGAATAACCCACCAAGAGCTGTATGGAACCTAAAACTGAACAAATAATATAAACAGTTTACATTAAAAAAAAAAATCTTTTGCTTTCCTAACATTAATTTAAGTGCAAAATGAATGAACAACTCAGTTAAAAAATGCCTATTTGTATGTTGGTATAGTTGTTTATGTTACCTATTTAGGATCGTTTGGTTTATTTACTAACCTTCTTTGGACTAACAGGCTTTATGGGGACCGAAGGCTGGTCTCAGTGTGGCGGACCCCGATTTTTAACCTTAGAGGATTAGTTTAGAGGTTTGGTGTGAATTAAATTTCAACCAAATTTTTGGGAATATGCTGATGGTGGTTTGTGTAAATGTTAGGGTTAGGCATAAATGCAGTAACTAAAATTAATTTAAAGTCATCTGAAAAAGTATGTGCTCGAAAAACTACTTAAAGTATAAAAGCATGAAGTAACCTTTAAAAAAACAGCCAGATGCCACTATATGAATTGAAAGCTCGATTTTTCGACTATTTTGAACAAAATCATTGAG
The DNA here is from genome assembly GCF_000732505.1 of Cyprinodon variegatus. Taxonomy (NCBI): domain Eukaryota; kingdom Metazoa; phylum Chordata; class Actinopteri; order Cyprinodontiformes; family Cyprinodontidae; genus Cyprinodon; species Cyprinodon variegatus. The sequence goes on along the minus strand of NW_015151242.1, from coordinate 167,294 downwards.
ATGGGGCCAAGGATGAGGGAGGTCTTGTTGGTCTCTGTCTCCCAATACACTCTCGCCTGTGTCTGACCTTTCAGTCATTTCAACATCTTTTTCTGAATCCAACATTGTAGCATGGCATAGACAATTCACATTTAAAGTTTCAAGAACATCTGCTTGCTTCAGAGTATCTCCTTTAGCTAACCGATGAGTGTTTGCGTCATATGACTCATATGACACTAGTTTTCACTATATGTGGAAGGCGCCGGTGATCTGCATTGGATGGAGCACATGAGGTGAAATAAATACTTATAAACATTAAACTGAAGCCAAGAGTAACGTTTGTTTTTGAAAATGTAAGGAATAGAAAGTACAGATACTGGTGTGAAAATGTAATGAGTAGAAGTCAGAAGAAGGAAGAAAAATAAGTAATGGAGTAAAGTATAGATACCTAAAAACTGACTTCCCTGTTAAATAAAAATTTGTATGTATTGATGCAAGTCGAACACAGTGACGTCCACAAATAATTTTTGAATCAGGACCTATTTTGCATCATCTTGTCCATCTTGTACTGCATATCTGGATCATGTGTGTATATTCTGCCTCTTTTAACTCTATTATTCTATTACCAATAACTGGTTAGCTTTAAAAGCACTTTCAGTGTTTTTGGGTGCTTTATTTTTAAATGGTCCAAAGTGAATGTAAACTAAAGTAGTTTAGATACAGTTGTTTTATCTGTATATAGCTTTCATATACTGAAGCAGTCTTTATGTTCCTCTGGTAGGACCCCTCCCAGGCGCCACCGCTCCTCCTCCCTCTCTCCTGGAAGGCAGAAGGACAGACGTGACGATGAGCGGAAAGAGGGGAAGGATAAAGCCGGGAAGCCTATTCAGATCTCAGGTAACAACATCAATGCTGACAAAAGCAACATAAATGTGTCTGTTCAGTGACCTGGGAATCTGGAGCTTAAATGGCTATTTTTTTCTTCTGTTACAGCGGAGGATATGGAAGGCAAAACGGAGGAGGAAATTGAGATGATGAAATTGATGGGATTTGGTTCTTTTGATTCAACCAAGGTGGGTATGCAGCATAGCCAGAGGGGGGCACTCTACAGAAAAGCGTAGCAATACCAGAACATCTTAAAGTGCCACTACACAATTATGACTGTTACTAACTACTTAAAGGGATAGTTCGGTATTTTTGACATGAATCTGTATGGCATCCCCATCACCAGTGTCATGCAATCACACTGACTTACCCCTGGCAGCGTCCTGTGAGCAGAGTTCTCGTCCAGTTTTGGTCAAGCCGAAAGTAGTCCGGCAGGTTTGCTAGACCCAGCGAAATAAAACGTTTCTCTTCCCAAAACATTATGTGTTCTAAAGAGTGATATTTTTGCATCCCAAAAACGTTGTAGTGGAAAAAGTCCCACGTCGTTATCACTTGGTCCTATTTTCTCTCTATTCGTATCAGTGCGCGCCGTCATTCAGACAGCTAGGGCCTACTAACCTGACAACAGCCAGATGCATGTCTCCCTCCGCCCAGCTAGGAGCTAGGCGGAGGGAGACATGCATCTGGCTGTTGTTGGGCTCGCTGTCTGAATGACGGCGCGCACTGATACGAACAGAGAGAAAATAGGACCAAGTGATAACGACGTGTGACTTTTCCCACTACAACGTTTTTGGGATGCAAAAATATCACTCTTTTGAACACATAATGTTTTGGGAAGAGAAACGTTTTATTTCGCTGGGTCTAGCAAACCTGCCGGACTACTTTCGGCTTGACCAAAACTGGACGAGAACTCTGCTCACAGGACGCTGCCAGGGGTAAGTCAGTGTGATTGCATGACACTGGTGATGGGGATGCCATACAGATTCATGTCAAAAATACCGAACTATCCCTTTAACCAAAAAAAACATGCTTCCTAAAGGGCTGGTTATACTCCCACAGCAGTGTGTCGCAGTGAGGTTGTTGCAGATATTGAAGCGTGGTCTGTGCTATGTTATTCCACGCCAAAACGAAGGAGGGGCAGTCATGAACTAGCTTTGGGTCTAGATACGGCTGAGGTGGTGAGAAAGTGAGGACAAGTTTGTGCAACAATGGAGGGACATGAGGGCGAAAAAGTGCGGGGATCCAGGTGGAAAAAGGGTCCCAGCGTTCTCGCGCACCTCGCTCTTCTAGCTGGTCCTTCTTCACAAGTCGTTTTCTACAATGGCGGTCATACAAACAAAACAAGCCAGTAAAGTACCAAACAGTAGATACGCATATTGTAGAACGGATGTAGATTTGACTAATCAGGGGGCCTCCTGTCTGTGGTCTCCTACAATTTTGGTGAAGTGCAGCAGTGTGTCTGCGGCAGGGGCGGGGGCATATCTGCATTAAAGTAGGCAAATCATGTTTAAATTTCAAATCATTCTGGCTTAAACATGTATATAAATATACTCTTTATCCGACCATATTGTCCTAAAAGTTAGTATATATTCATTAAAAAATAAATAAATCCTATCTTAAAATCTGTGGGTTGTTTTTTTTTTTTCGTTATCTTATGCAGTCCAGTTAGTTATACATCAGCTTGTACACCTAAATTTATCCAATCATATATCAATAGTAATCTGTCAATCAAATTTTTGCGGCCATATCATCTTGATTCATATGTTGCAGCTAATATACGCAACGGTTGAAATAAGAATCAACTTACTTTACCATTGATATACATCCCAGTGTTCACGGGGATGGATGTCTGTGTCTTCAGCAGGAGTAGAGCTAACAAAACTTGCAGCGATGCGAAGCAAGGGCTCAAACATGGACGGCAGTAAGCCTTCTACACCAAACCAAGCTTCTGCCGCCCTGGCGTCCTCTTCCACAACATCTTAGTTCCCATTTTCCTCCTCTAAATAAAAAATGGATGATGGAGGAGACTCATCCACGACCTCCGACACAAAACTCCCCTCCTCTTGTATGTTTCCGCTGTCCATAGCGTTCCTTGACAGTGTCGTGGCTAAGTGCGACTTGGTTCCCATCGGGAACCTACTAGCACTACGTTGCTAACTGGTTAGCAAGATGCTTTTGACAAACCGGCCACAACCAAACATGCTTGCGAACCTTCTGCCACAACAATCTCGCCCCCTTGATAATCGACCAATCACATTCAGTCAGGCACCACTCGGGAGAGTTCGGAAATGTAACGTTGGAAACAGCTGATCCCTACGACTTTAACTGAGACACACACACGATGACCTGGTTTCTGAGTATAAATTAGCCTTAAAGCTAACATTAATGTTGTATTACACTGATAATGTTGCATTATTACACTCTAGTATCATTGGCAGTAAAGTTAGTTTTTGTTCCATAGGGGAAGAAAACGGATGGATCAGTTAATGCATATGCAGTCAACGTTACAATGAAGAGGAAATACAGGTACGTTTTCACATATACGATTTTTTTTTAATTTACCCTATCCTTGTTTGATGGAATGTTGCTGTATAGCACTGCAAAGAGAAAAAACAAAATCCCTCTGACATTAGGCCTTTCAAGTTTTTTTTTAGTCTATTACTCTAAACCTAAATGTTTTATTCATCTCTAGCTTTGGCTGTTTATTGCATGGTCTGCTGTTGAAGTAGCCAATCACATATGCAGTTCCAGCCCTCCTATTGATGACGTAACCTGCAAGTGCTGCAAAGAAAATGATGATGATGTAATGTTTGATGCTGCATTTATTTCCTCAGGCAGTACATGAACAGAAAAGGAGGATTTAACAGACCACTGGACTTCATCGCTTAAAGGTGTCAACAGCTTGTCTTTAACAAGCAGTTTTTTTTCCCCTGAAGAGGACAAGGACAATATAGATCTATCTCCTATTAAATTTATGTTATTATACAGCTTTTTTGTTTTTTGCTTTTACTGACCATATGTTGTAAATAGTTATACCTCCAGTCCTTCTCAGTTCAGAGCAGATGTGGTAATGGAGTATTTTGTTGTGGAAATTTGTTCTGTATTCTTAATAAATTTTAAAATGTTGACTATCTGTAAAAGTCTTTTTTTAGTCATCTAAAGCTTTATTCTTAAATACATCCTTAAAACTTTCTTCCCTTGCTTGTTTCTTCATTTATCTAAATCTAGGTCCCTATACTCTCATTGATTGTGTTTGGTTTAGCTTTCTTGCTAACTTTGCTCTTATGTTTTCTCACAATGAGTGACCCCTAATAATCCAGCCGTTGTTCTGTTTAATGTAGCTTTAAGTAGTTCTTCAATTCCAGATTTAAATAAACTTAAATATACCTAAAAAATAAAAATTGGCGTAAGCTATTTTTTTGTTCTGTTAGACACTGCTGCATAAATGTAAGATAGCAGATAAAAAGCCTGATAATATACCGTCATAGTTTAGAGGAGCTAATGGTATGTGCTATTTTTCATGTATTTGTATCGGACTGTCTGACTAACTTGTTGGGGATTTCACTCCTAATATTCTAACAGTTTGTGAAACCAGTAGACTGAATTTACAGTTATATCGCATCTGACTTTCATAAAGCTTGGTGTAAGTTATAAACGGAAAAATAAATATCCAACAATCAAGTTCTGTATTTGTCTCTGTTAAAAGCCCTGAGGAAAATTAATGTTAGCAGGTATTTAAAAGCAATATATTACCTGCGCAGCTGTAGTTCCAGAACTGCCGCCTGACAGGATGTGCATGTTCTTTAATTGCTGTAGTTCAGTAAAATAAATACAAACGTTTTTCTATACCATAAAGTTGACAGAATTTGTGTTGTTCCTACTTTGTATCTTAATCTAACTTTAAAACTGCATAAAACTTTGACAAACTGATTTTAAATACTACTAGGCACCACAGTTCTAGTTTAGAAAACAGGTAGCAGCATGGTGCTCATTAAACCAAGTGGCTCCCTGATACTGTTCTCCACTGAAGCGGCTCTTAATAGACATGTTTTCAGACAGTTTAATATGGAGTAGATCATGGCTCATCCTGTGCTTTAAAGGTTCTCAAACAAATGTCAGATTTATGTTTATATAAGTTGTGTCATCTCTTAACTTAGAAGCACCTTCTGAATTAAGGAAATTTATAATTTGAAGCTCTCAAAGACACTGTTCAAATAAACATTGGATTTATCTAATGGATTATGTATCAGTATTGGGGTAAATATGAATTAAAGACTGATTTTTATTTAAGGTCTGTATTTTGATATCCTTGTATCTGACCTTGGAAAATTTAAGTGAAAGTCCTTTGCTTTTGTTTTTAAGAATCATTTTATTTGAAGGAACTTGGTCCCTCCACAAAGGTTGGAAGAAGGAAAGGGTCTAAGGTTGAAACTAAAAGCTGTTTCGCCACATAAGAAAAATGATTACATAGCAGGCAATCAAGAACATAAAAAAATCCACGTAAGTAATAATGAACAATAAATAATTTAATGAAATTGTGTGCATGGTCTAAAGCAGATCTCCCTCTGGGTCTTCGTGATATTCCTTTTCCCAATCCTGTCATGAAAATAGATCATTCTGATCAAACTCTCCAAAGGGGTCAAACATGGATGTAAGCTGGATCGATTGGACGCAGTCATCCTTCAGTTCTTTGTTTTCCATTCGGTGTAGCTGTGTAAATTATTGCCAGGCTTTTCTCTTTAGCTTCTCTGTAATCAGTGTTCTGATTTGTCTGAACTCAAATTAAATGTCCTTACGAACCCAAGTTGCTGCATGATCTGCAAGATTTCCTTATTGTTGATTTAAAGCCTAATCTGGCGCTCATCCATTCTACAGAGGCGTAGCAATAACCAATGTACACTGGGGGATGACAAAAAGCAGATAGACGTGAGAAGCTCAGGGTCAGTCTACACTGTTCCAAAAGGAAAATGAAAAACCACAACATCCATATTTTGTAAATAAAGACTATAATTTCCTACAGCCTTTGCTAAAACATAGACACATATTTTTAAACATCCATGTCTTCTAAATTAAACATGTATTGGACAAAATTCTTTCAGGTTTGAGTTCTGGAGCAAACATCTTATTCATTGTCATTACTTTCCTACTTTTATCAACAGTAGTTCTGAATAAAATTCATATTTACATGTACTAATATCTACATTGAATGGACTACTTATTATTAAAGTAGTTATTTATCTCTGATTTCACTAAAGGCTCATAGATGACTTGCAGAAACATTGTTTACTCTTTACTCCATGAGACAAAATCTAGTTTTAAAAAGAGCATGATTTCTATATTTATCATCTTTAATGTTAGTGTACTGATGTGCACAGGGGTGGCAAATGATTGGCTAAGGGTGGGCCCCATCTAGCTCCGCCCCTGCTAATCTATCAAAAGGAGCACCAGCCGACGCATTCACTCATGTTGGGTGCCCACTTCTGTCACGTGACTGGAATAAACAATGATTTATTTGTATTACTTTGATTTAGAAAAATATCTTCCTAAGTAATGATGCAATCATTAAATTGAATAAATGTCACTAGTTAATGTGTTTGTAAGGTAGTGGTCTAGTTGTTTGATTTCCGTGTATCTAGTAAATAGATGGCGTCCTCTGGGTATTTCTTCGTCGCAAAAACGTTTACACTTATTTAAAAAAAAAAAATCATCATTTTAGCTCAAACCTGCAGCTGAATCTGTATAAAACTATTAAATCAATCGCGGACAAAATAAAGCAAACAACACCATGGGAGCCAATCAGCGCTGTCCAACGCTAAACAGCATGGCTCAAGGGGCGGGGCTACTGTGAAATTGTCATTTTAGTTTGGATCGTTCAGTCTTTTGCATCGAAACTCTGTCTGAAAGTATCCAATCAAGACACACCTCTGTGAGCGCAGGAAACAACGTCCATCTTGGCTCAGCACCTTCCATTGAACCCAACGAGATTTAGATCCAAAATGGCCCCCTAGTGGCGGCCTGTGCCAAAGCATTTTTTTCTAATATCGATGGTGGAGAAGACCAATAGGAGTCGGAGTTCTTGTTCTATTCGACCAATCACGTGTCAGCACACAGAGGCTTTGTCATACAGTTCAGTAGGTAGCTGTTGTCCACATTAACAAGGCACTATTTTGGAAGCACTTTGACAACTTGTCGCTGCTCGATATCATTCGGTTCGCCCGTTTTCAACGAGACGTCTGAGGCGTTCCGTTAAGCTATAAACCAGCACAGAACTAACCTACAAACTTTAAACAGGAACTCTGGCTTCATTTGAAGATTAGCTCCATTTTCATAGTGTTTTCCTGTTTGGCAGCTTCAGGCAACTACAGACATCAAAGTTTTTCTCCTCCTCTGGCTGACGCTTCCAAAAACACCGACATTAGTAAAACCTCAACGTCGTTTATTTGGCATTTTGATTTTTTTTTAAATTAATTTTTGTGCTAACGTTAGCCTACTTTTTATATTTCCTCCACACAAAGCTACAATCATCAAACATTTTCCTGTCCGGGGAAGTTTTCTTTTCTTGTTTTACAAACAAACTAAATAATATTGGAAGGACTTTTAAATATTTAAACGATTGTTTCACTCGAATCGGTTTTAAAGGAGTGTTTAGCAGACCAGAAGTGTTAGCCATCAGTAGCTAGCTTCCACCAAGCCCTTTAAATCATCATCTGAGTGCTCAGCAGGGAAGACAGCAGTTTTTAACTGATTGGTGCTTTACGCTGTTGGACCTTTAACTTTTAAATATACCAGAGTTAAACAGCTATTGTGACTCCAAAGGACTCAGCTTCGTCTTTTTTAAGTAAAAGCTGCGAGGAAAGCCAAAGCAGATCGTTGAAGGAGAATCTGGGGAAGGACCTGAGGCAGGTTGGATACACCTACGGAATCCCTGTTCGGATTGTTTTAATATTCCTGTTATTGTTGAAGATGGCGGCGATTGGAATGGTGCAGATGTTGATCGAAGCAGCTGAATACCTCGATCGCAGAGAAAGAGGTAAAGTATATCTGTCGTCTTGTTTCCTTTGTTGTTTTTTTCCTCCATAATAACTTGCAATGACAGTTCTTCCACAAGTGACTGGAAATAATGAGCATGATTTTCTAGTTGCCTAAATGCAACTGCAGCCCAGCTTTATTTTGCATGAAATGATGGGAATACCTTAAATATTGTTATTGTTTTTGGAGTTTGGACAGTGTGTTCTTTACCCTGTGCGTTGCTAATCTTCGCGATCCTGATAATGTCTTATTTCCTATAAATAATATGCATGGTGCAAAGACAACTGTGCAATCTAAATGAAAAGATAATAAATGCACAGCTAGCAGAGGCATTTCAACGTGCAGGAACACAATGTTTTTGTGAAGGCCCCTCCTTTCTTACTGTTGTTGTTAGCTAGTGGGGTTTACTGTCGTGCAGGATGACATCATTGTCCAAATTGGGGGGGTTGTACTGTATCAAGATAAGATATGAAATGAATAATTTAGATTTATTTATTTATTTGACAAGGACAAATAAATAATTCCTGCAAATGCACCAGAATTAGAAAAATAGCCAAAAGGCTATTTTTCATCTGTTGTCCCTGGACAGATCTTAAAATTGTCAACCTAAACCACAACAGTAACCTTTTTACAATGAAAAATACAAACATAAAAAGAAATAAAAACAGCTATATCTCTTAAATTCATTTAATTTATGAAAGGTTTGCATGCACCATAGCATAAAAAAAATGCATATTATATCTGGTTGGTTTCTTGCATCTTCCAGTCTTCCCCCTTTACAGGCTCTCATCATCCTGTCTGTGGCTGTTATAACCGCAGGTAAAAAAAGGCAAGTAACCACTTTGTTGTTTATCTGCTTCCAGAAGCTGAACATGGCTATGCCTCCATGCCGCCCTTCATCAGCAGTCGGGAGAGGGAAAGCTTGAAAAGGAAAAACAAGAGCAAGAAAAACATAAGTAGCAGGTAAATACTGTTCAGCTTCTTGTCCCGCAAACCAGTGCATGCTGGGTCTAGTTGCACTCTGATACTTGGAGAAACCTTTAATTTACTTTGAGAACAAGAAATGACATAGATTAGCTACCATTTTGTACAAAAAAGAAAGTATGGCAAGCATACAGTTTCTTTTATGCCCATATATGGCAAGTTGCTAAATGTTGTTATGGGATCCAGTCTGGCCATTGGATTCTCCACTTAAGTCAATTTAAGTTGATCTAATTTGGGTAAGTACTGATTGTTTATCATCTAGTCAGGTACCCACTCTCTCTAAGGAATGTTAAACTGGTTGGCACCAAGTGTTATTTTGCCATGACTTTATGCCTCATTAACAAATCACTAATAATCTGTCCATTAACACTACAGTGCAGTACATTGTAGCTAAATACCGGCTTTGTTGGACCAAGAGAAAAAAGGGAAAGGAGATCGGGGAAGTTGTCAAAAGAGGCTACCCAATGAGCAACATACCTGACTTCCATGTTACAGCTTACACAATCTCATTTGGACAATGTCAATGTTAATTTGCAATGTTGGTATTTAAAACCGTTTTAAGACTCTTTTGGTCTTAAGGTCATTTCAGCTAAGAATTAGTCATTTCTAAGAAGGATAAAATGCCTACTTACGGACAACCTGAAAAAGCCTTAATGAAAATAGGAGCTGCATTAAATTTACTTTAATTATACTAATACCATATTTTGGTCAGCCGGGATATCATGATAATCATGTGGGATAGTTGAAGCGCATAAAATGTTTTGACATTTTCGGTGTGCATCGTGCACATGAAGTTTGGTTCCTTTCCATGATTGTTCCAGGAAAATGGACAGAATGTTCTTTACCTGTTGAGCCTCATACAGAAAGCAGGGGTCAATCCAGGCTGTTTGATTGAACAAGAGAAACCATTGTTTAGAGATCAAAAGCTGTTTAGGAAGATTTACTTTTTAAACAAAATCCATACCTTTGTGCTCCTGTCAATTCTTTTATGAACCCCCACCCTCCTCGCCCTTTTTTTTTTCTCCAGTTTTGCTCACTTGAGTCCCAGCACAGAGATGTGTGGAATGCTGCATACAGACCATGCATCAGTTCAGACTTTAGGGACATTTTGTACACGTTCTAACAGCCTTCTCAGTCTGCTGTAAGCAGCTATGAACCAATTAAGAAATCTCTGTAGTAGGAGCTCAAAAGGACGAGTTGTTTCGGTCTGATCAAGGGTCATAGTCGGTCATATTTCATAAGACTCACCTGGCTCAGATCGGAATCAAAACCAAAATAGTTTACGAACTTGGGTATAAAATAAGAGACAGAGCTGTAATGGTAATATGTGGTTATGAAATACAGGTATGAATTAGGAGGTGAATGGAAGAGGAGCTTTTTATACAGCACTGTATGTTGACAGAAATGATGTGTTTAACTCAGGCTCCTATAGAGATCTGTTAGTTTACAGTAAATAAATGATTCATTTGCACAGGAAATCTTAGGGCTGAATAATGCAATGCTGGAATCCTGCCAGGTTCAGACAATTATGATTCAGCTTTTAAAAAACATAACGCTGCACTTAAAATTTTCATTAGCACCTGGAGTTATCTATAGAGAAGTCTTTGGATAGGTGACTACCCTGCCTGCACCTTATGCAGTCCAGGCTCTGTGTAAGGTTCTTTTCTTATTTTAGATGTTTTGATTAGAACCGAAACATATTCATTGTGATAAATTGATTATTGAAATAACTATCAAGCACACACACCATACACAAAGCAAAAATACAACTATAAACATTTACAAATATGAAATATAAAACATGTTTCCATCTTTGACCTGCTGATGGTGGCTGATTCCAATCTGTTGATGTATTTGGGGCCATCAGACAGAGACAATCTCTTGCTAAATTGAGCTGTCCTAGATAAGAATTAAACAAAGAAATACTCCACAGACTCTCCTCATTCCATACATTTTGAACCTTATTCAGTGGTACATACAGTGCCCCTGTATTCTGCACTGCAGAGGTAACTTGTTTTCCACATTCTTTGATTGCATATCAGCATTTGCTGGAGCTTGTTGGATGCAAATTGCTCTTGCCTAAAGCCTGAGGAGATGAGATCACAACTTTAAGTAACCTAATTTATATTTATAAATCTTTATTCCAAAAAGATTTAAATGTAGCTGCTTATTTAAGTGCTGGGATTGTTGCTATGCAGCAATTTAGAAAACATAAATGGCGTAAAAAGAATAAAGACTGTTCATTGGGTCATGTTTTGGCCTAGTGTGATAACTATATATGTGTCTGGGTTTGGTAGAGCTTTGACTGATGGTGACAAATTAGTTGTTCTTCCACTCCCACCGTGTTTTAAGAGACACGAGCCGTGCAGAGTGTCCCTTCACCTCAGATCATGTGTGAACACGTTTAGCAGGGCTGCATTTTTTTTTGGCAGGTCAAGCATAAAGCGTGTGAGTTTGTCTTCATTTCCAGTGATGCTTTATCCCCCAGAATTTCCGCTTCCCTCATTGTTGTTTATAGATTAGGTTCTGATGTTCTGGCTTGGCTTTCCTGTCTTCTCTGAGGACTTATTCAGCTCTTGCTCCTATTTAAAGGCCTAAGAGCCACGCTTGTTATTAAACAGAATTCTGCACTGCAGAGATGATTATTCCATATTAGGAAGACCTGCACTAGCTGCAGGAGAGAAGATCCTGGGAAAATAAGAGATTAATATCAGGGAAACTGGTTCAGTGATGGATCAGAAAGGTTTATTGTTTTCTTTTTTGCAGTGCAGTTAATACACGTTCAAATGTAGGGAAGTCAGAGAGGAGTCTTGGACCTGGATATAACCATCATGTGATTCCCTCCCAGTTTTCTGATGCATCCCGACTGCTTGGATGTGTGAATAATGGGGGAGGGGAGTCGCCATGTTTCTGCTGCCTACACATGCATGCATGTCACATGTAGTGATTGGCCCTCTTCCCTTTTTCTCTCCCTCTCCTCTTTTCCCCTCCATCTTCTCCTACCTTATTCTCTCACTTTTTGCTGGCTGTCTGTGGAGAAAATGAGATCCACTGGTGCACAATCAGAGTCCACCCCCCACCCTGCCTTCAGCTTCATACATGCTGCAACCAAACGCCATAGAGCTCATGCTGTTTGGATGGACGCCCAAACATAGCCATGTAGTGCTCAGCGCTGAGCGCATCGTTGTTTATGATGATGTTACTGACAGACGGACAGTTTCATTGGGAGCTGAGTCGAGAAATGAAGGAGCAGTTGAAATATTGTGCCATCAGTTTTGGTTTTCCAGTTCTCACCAGCCTGATGAATTGAAACCACCTCCGTTTAGAAATTAGAAATAAAACGGCAACACAGGCAGCAGGACGCGGCCCTGGCAGCCATGTCAGTTGGCATCATTGAGCCGTTTCTTTAGATTGTCATTGTTTTTTATTGACTTCCTCCATTTCATCGAATGCGGTATTACTGGAAGCCATAAACTAGACGTTACTGCTGCAGTCTTTCTTAATTGGCAGAATTACTTTGACATAGTTAGGATTCAGCTTCTTAATCTGTGTTTAAATGAATTGATAAAACATTTGGTTTAGTTATTTAGTGAGGCCTATACTTCCATCCAGATTCGTTTTTATTAAACAAAGTTGCAATCTAAAAAATTGTATTTCAGAGTCGTTTTTGGTTTGAGTTAAATTTTTAAATTTGGGAATGATGTGTTTTTCTGACATGAACCAGAAGCAGACTTTACTTCTGAGATGCAGTTTAGTTTTAATCTTAATTAGCTCATTTGTTTAAATTCCTTAAAATTATTGGTGTGAATCAAATTGGTAGAACAATCTCAGGATTGCTCTACTTGGATCTTGAAAAATATTTTGAACAAAAAACATGCGTCAATCATATATTTTTGAGGTTGATTTCCAATAATCCTAACATAATCATAAATAAATGTTATTTCTGGTACAAATTATACAAAACCAAGCTTTTTTACTGACCATCATATCTCAAATGTTAAAGTAAATAGCGTGTACCTTACAGCTGTTTTTCCTGTCCAGGGACACAGCTGCCCTGCGGCTCACTGATGGAGGCAAGGCTGCTGTACAGAGGCACCGCCGGGCCTTCTGGTCGCCACCATGCACATGATCACTAAGAATTAACAGATTTGTATTTTATTTACACACACATGACTAGAAATATTTGAGTTAAAGTTATGTGTTATATATTCATTTATTTAGTTTTACCATATAGTAATTTTCTGTTTTGACTACAGGCCATGTGAGGCTGTGTGTAGGGAGCCGTCTGTAATACACGTCTCTGCAGCTAAGTGCTGATCGATTACAACCCGTACCTTGCTAAACTGCAGCAACTTAGATAAGTAATGAGGTTGCTCAGCTGAACATGTGGAAAATTGGGAGGAACATACTGACTCTATAGTTGAAATAAATCCTCGAAGGCTTGAATCCCACTGGAAATGAAAGAATCAAAGAGGCTGACCTCTTTTTAAGATTAACGGTTAAAAAAAATCAGCTGTGCTGCTGCCATCAACACCTTTGTTTATAGATGTTGGTGATCAGCCTGTTTTTCAGTGTAGTCCTGTTTCTCTGCCTGTGACTGGCTGGATGTGCTCTCTTCATCCTCTGACATGGGAGCTGGCTCGGAGCTCGTCTGCCTGGCTGTGTGTTTCCTGGACGGGGCCGCCTTTTACAGCTGCTTTTTGTATCTCTGCTTCTGTCTCCTTGAACCCCAGTCGGCCTCGGCAGATGGCCGCTCACACTGAGCCTGGTTCTGCTGGAGGTTTCTTCCTGTTAAAAGGGAGTTTTTCCTCTCCACTGTCACTACAAGCATGCTTAGTGTGAGGGATTGCATTTGAGTTAATGAGTCGATGCAATCAGCTGGTTTTCCTTGGATAGAAACAGGGTAACCTTGGGTCATTAAAATCATTAAGTCTTTTTTTTTATTAAGACCTTAATTGGCATTAAAATCCATTAAAGCTTTAATAAAAAATATTTATGTAAACCATTTCATCAGATATATGTTACATGAGATATATAACATATTCTGCGTGTTTTCGCGTAACTGCGTCCGGTTGATTGTAAAGCCTATATAAATAAACTAAATTGAATTGAATTAAAATTAAAAACGAATCAACATTTGTCTATATTGCTTGAACCTTTCTTTGAATTAAACATTGTTTTCTTTCCCAAAGGGCTTGCTAGCATTTCCTAATCCAGCAGGTCTCCTGTCAAATATCTCCATACAGAGAGGCACGATTGGTGGGACCTGCCTTCACTGGTGCATTCACTGAACTTTAAAAAATCAGATTTTTTTACCCCCAAAAAAGCCAATTAAGAATCACCAAGCAGTCCACTGATCAAATTTTTAGTCCCCAACAGAATTTGCTATGCATCGTTTTCTGTTGGTTAATTGGTTGTAATGTTAATGTAAAGCTGCCTCAGTCTCTGAGCCAACTCAGTGACCCTCCTCTCTGACACCCAACTGAACTTGAACCTGATACTACTCGATCATGTCAGAAAAGGTCTCACCTAAATGTTTGTGCATTTGTTTTCCTAGTTTAGCAGCACTGTGATCTGAAACAGAGTATTTTAATTACTGGAGAACAACCAAAGTTGTGTTGGATGACTTGTACTGCAGTTGTGGAGGAGCAAACAGCACAGGAGAGAGGCAGGAGGTGTAACATCTTCCAGAGCCAGAAATCAAGCCTCAGTATGTAGGATCCCTTCACTGCCAGATCTGTTATGTCACCTGTGGCCGTCTGCCCTGCACAGGAATGCACACCGGCTGGAGGGGGCCAGGCGTGAAACAGAGCACCCTGAGTGGCTGCTTGAAACATGATGATGCCCACACAAACAGCTCTGTGCCACATCAGGAGAAGAAGCTTCACTTACACCCTGTAAACCTCATCCTGTGTAGCATAAAACCATACTTTTTAGGGGTTCTAATCAATTTAATTCAACAAAAAGACATTGGATGTGTCAAAGATCTGCCTGAGTATCAAACTGAGCATAAATCAGTCAGTCAGGGACCGCTTTGAGTCCAGCGCTGCTGAAAATGAGGAGGTTATTTTGGGAGTCGTGGTAGGACAGGGGATCAAGGGTCAGGTGGAGGTGGATGATCTTAACTCTTCGTTTCTCTGCGCTGTTTGTTCCCATTAAAAAAAAAAAAAAAAAAAAAAGGGTCAGATTTCCCTCCCCCGTTTGTGAGTTAATGCACCACTGCAATGCAGGAGCAATGCTGGCCATCAACACACACCTCCATCTCTCATTTTACCTTTGCTGTGCTTCACCCCACCCCCACACTGATCGGTACAACATGTGCTGGAGGATCTGGCAACATGAACAGGCTTAGAGGCATCTACACTTGCCTTCATTGTTTTGGTCACTGTCACTATGTACACGCTGTGGTTCTCGTTATCATAACATAGTTTCACATAATAAACTTCCCTCTTATTTAAATCCATTCTGATAAATCCTTTTGACTTCCGTTAGATGTAACCTTCCCCCATAGAACAGCACATTGCAGTGGATTTATCTTTTTTTAATATTTGGCTGTAAGTCATATTCAATCACTACAAATCCACAAGCAAGGTTCCACATACATGTCATGAAACATCATTTTTCTGTTTTACATAAAAAGTGAATGCAAAAAACCTCCAATAAACGGTGATCCTTGTTCTCACTGTTTACCATTGAGGTTCACTTTTTCCTTTAAATTCACCTTTAATGCTTCTAACATTTTTCTCTCCCTCGTTGTAGGGAAACTAAATGTTTTAGCTGCATTTAAGAAACTGCAATGATTCCAGGAACATCTGGCCTCCATGAAACTCAGGAAGCGGTTTATGACGAATACAAGGCCAGACTTGAATGACAACATTTCATCATCAAAGCTCTTCAGGAATCACCTGGAGCCACATAGTTATAGAAACCATCCAGGCTGGTCGTTGTATCCCATTAGGAGGATTTTGAAGTCCCAGTAATGCTTAGTGGAGATCTGCTGCATAATCCACTGTCTTTTCCAAAAAGATCACCTGCCAGCCTAGTAGCCCTTTACTGCTGTACGGCCTGAGACCTTCCTACACAACCTCTCTCATGTCAACTTTTTTAAGTGACAAGTGATAAGCAGAGCCGGGCAACTTATTAAGCATTTATTGATATATAAGATAAGAATATAGTGAGATGCTTTATGTTACGTTATAATTACACTCTAGACCCCCCAGTTCCCTTTTCTCTTCCTTCCTATTTAAGTCCAGGCTAAATCTCTCCCAACCCCCCCAGCGCTCTTTGTTTGTGGAGGATTATTATCAAATATCTGCCAGTATGTTATTTTTGAGCTATTTCTCATGAACATCTAGAGCAGTTTACTAATGAATGAGATCATGGGATATTAGTGTTAAGGCTTTGGTTTTAAGTTTACTTTTTCTTTCTCATTACTTTTTGAAAGAAAAGAATATTAATATTAATATATATATATATATATATANTCTGTTTTCTATAGGGCTTGATGATACGGACAAAAATAATATCTCAATATTTTCAATCATACAATATATATATATATATATATATATATATATATTGTATGATTGAAAATATTGAGATATTATTTTTGTCCGTATCATCAAGCCCTATAGAAAACAGAATCCAGCATTTAAATTTATGCAGTAGCTGCGAAAAATTCCTTGTTTTTGCAATATAATCACGATTTTTTTTTTTAATTATTACCAAATCACAGAGGCACTTGATTTATTGTCACCTCTAATTTTACGAGACGGTGACTTTCTCACTCCAGCATTTAAAGCGGGAATATGCCAACATCATATTTGATGTCACACAACTGGTAAGTGCGAGTTGCAGCTAGCGCACAGCTCCATTCTTGCAAGGCAGAAGGAAGCATGTTTTTAAAGCAATGGTTAAGGCCGCCCCGTCAAGACCCCCAGTTAATGATAATCCATGGCCATGAAAACAATGAAGCGCTGGAGCAAAACATGCATTTGCCTGCATTTAGTGCAGAGAAAATGTAAATAAAATTGGAATTACAATTTTGGTAGAAAAATGATTAAAAATCGTAATTGAAATGTCGGCCTATATTGTTTCTCTATACTGCTGCTCTTTACTCAAAAATTCTGATAAAATGGCCGATCTCCACTGGTCCCAGGGAGAGAGACATGCAACCATACACACACACACTCATATCTAAAGACAGTTTAAGCATAAGGAAGCAACCTGCAAAGATATTTAAAAATCTGAGCTAACAAGTTTCTCTAAATAGGAATTAAAGAACAACCTAAAACAAAACATCTTAAATAGGTTTTAATTGACCAGTTGATACGTTTGAACATGACATCCTTTCTTTTCCCTGTTTAGATCTGTGATGGCTGCCTTAAGCATTCAGAATTTTATGCAGAAACACGTTTTCTGATTTGTTGCTTAAAAACAAGTATTTCCTTGGTTTAAAATCAAATTGAGAAACTAGTTTGTGATAGTCTAAAGAGAGGGAGACCTTTTGACTATTGTGCAGGCGTAGATGTAAGAATACTCAGTTTTTCCTTCAATTTTTCTGGAATCTCTTTGTTGGCTTTGTTGACAACTCGTACACCCCCACACAGCCTTTTCTCTGGCACTCACTCCTCTGCAGTTAGGTCCCGGACTGCAGTGATGGCACATGAACAAGGCCCTGCTCACCCTGTATAATCACTGGTTCTGTTATTAGGTTTCATTTCTCTCACGTTGCTTTTTTTTTGTCTTGTTTACCCCTGCAGGTCTACACACAATGAGATGGAAAAGAACAGGTACGTAATAAAGTCTTCATTTCTGTGTGTGTGTCTTTGCTTCTCCTGAATTAGTGATCAGTGAAACATCATCACATGGCATCCAGATCACCCAGATACCCTCTAGCAGTCCTGAAAATACTTGATGATTTTGCAGTTAAACCCAGGATGCTGGTCTGTTCAGGTGCTTTTTCACTGAAATTTTCTAGTGTGATTTGTTGCTTTTTCAAGCTATGATATTTAACTGTTTCAAGTTAGTCACAGTATATAAAATCAATGCTGTACCAATGTACAGTGTCTTCAGACCCTTCAGTGTTTTTACACTAAACCCCTTTATGACAGCTAGATTTAATCCATTTTCTGTCACACTTATCCCAAGCGGGGTCACAAGGGGTGCTGGTGCCTATTTCCAGCTGTCTATGGGCGAGAGGCGGGGTACAACCTGGACAGGTCACCAGTCCATCGCACGGCAACAGAGAAACAGAACAAACAACCATTCACACACTCACACTCACACCTAAAGAGAATTTAGAAAAGCCAATTAACCTTGCAGTCATGTTTTGGGACTGTGGGAGGAAGCCAGAGTACCCGGAGAGAACCCACGCATGCTCAGGGAGAACACGCAAACTCCATACAGAAAGACGCCGAGCTTGGAATCCATCCTGGAACCTTTTTGCTGCAAGAAAGCAGTGCTACCCACTGAGCAGCCCACAGCTAGATACCATTTTTTTTCTTGAACAGCTAGATTAAATGTTTCTTATAATGGACAAACACAAGACGCTGCACAACTGAAGTACCAGGATTATTATTCATAAAGGATGTGGAATTAATTCAAATTCAGTCCCCTTTACTCCAAATAATATCTCGAACCTTTTGTCCTAAAAAAAAAAACAGTTAGTAGACTGTTTTTCTATATTTTGAAGACAGGTCTGTTGGACAATATTACAAAAAACATGCAGCATCATGATGACCGAGAATCACAACAGACAGGTTAAAGGGAAGATGTGGAAGACCTAAAAGCAAAGGTAGCTCATAAACCATATCTCAAATTGAAACATTTCACAGAGCTCTGCTTAGTCTTTCACCTGAATATGAAAAGATTACCGCTTCTTTGCAAACCTTGAAAAATATGGCTTTCCATCTAAACTAATGAACAGACAAATAGACCATCAATCAGACAAGCGGCCAATCAGTCGATGGTAACTCTGGAGGAGCTGCAGGGATCCTGAAATCATGTAAAAGAATGCCACGCCTTTAGTGGCAGAAAGAGAACCAAATTATAAATGGTCCCAGTTAAACTTGTAGGAGATGACAGAAAAATCTCCGGAAGAAAAGGTGTCCTGATCAGATGAAACTAAAGGGGATCTTTTGGGCCTCCATGCAAAATGCTGTGAGGTTTAAAGCTAACTCTGAATATCACCTCCAAAGACCTTCCTCACAGTCATACACGGTGATGGCAGCATAATGCTGTGGGGCTGCTTGTCCTCTAGTAACAGTTTTAATGTTTATGAGAAGATGTAGGGAGTCAATCACACACTGAAAAAACAATCTAGGAATAAGTAAAACATTTCTAAATTAAGTTTATTTACCCTTAATTTGAGTTGGTAAGTGCGATAGTTCGCAAATGGAATGAGTATTTTCAATCTTAAAATAAGATAATTCGATAAAATGCACATGAAATAAGACAATGCAATTGTGTTTTCTTGTTTTAAATGTACATTCTTTGTGTTCCATTGGCAAAATATCTCCTTTACCTCCTCAATCCAAGAACAAATGCACTTATTTTAAGAAAAAAAATGACCCATCCCTAGATCTCTTAAGCTGGTAGAGACCAGACAAAGAAAAAGAGGAAAAAGTATTCAACCAGGCTAGAATAACAATGAAAACCACACTTAGATACTTTATTCATAAAAAGGCTAAAGAAAATGTCTTTTCAGCTGCCGCATTACAATTATTCATTACTTAAGTTGGTCTGTCCCCGTAATATTCCACATCTACTAATATGGTGATAACTATTTCTTCAAAGAAATAAAGCTACATTTGTTTCCAGTTTCTTCTTGATAAAAGTATGAAGTAGACAGTTTGCTGGGAATGAAAAGCCTGGCTGGAGAAGGTCTTTGTTATCTTAATAAAACACCAAATCAGGTGTTGACCTGAGAAAGAACAAGGACTCTGTGTTTGCTCTCAGTCAAACAGCCCTTTCTCCCCCAGGATTGGTGGATATAGTAATGCCTTGGGCTCAGTGCTTCAGTAGGTTCCTGCCAACTGAGCCCCCATTTGTTCACCGCCTGACACTGAAAAGAATACATCAGGTGTCTGGTTAATCAGCTGACTGTATCTCCTCCGACTACCTCCTCAAATTCTGCAAAACAATTTTGACAATGACGCAATTGTTTTATTCAGTTTCTAGCAGAAGAAAGTTTAATTTCTACTTGTTTAAAGATCTCACAGTAAGAGCAGGACCCTCGTCACACTGGATCAGAAGTGCACAGTGCGATACATGAGAGGTTTTCCTTCAACTAGACGGAGGGTGCTCTGCTGCCAAACGGCATCTAGTATTGCTTTCATCACTTCCCATAAGGAAAGTTTTCAATGAAAATCCAGTAGAAAATATCTGTTAAGGGGAAGAACAACAATCTTGGCCATTTTATTCAACTTTCTGTAGGAGAGTGTTTCTCTTAACAGACTTTGTTTTATAAAGTTGCAACAGACAGCAGAAGACCAATAACTGATGGCCAGTGAAGCAGAGACTTACTAGTTACTTGATACCATAATATAACATTCAGGCTCATATGTAAGCTATGGCTAAGAAGCTAGGTTCCCACTCTTTTAGACCTGAGTTTTTAAAAAAACCTTGCCTAAAACTTGTTTATGAAAAACTTGACACTAGACTCAAGTCCCTTTAACGATCTTTATCTCATGTATCAGGAGTGAAGGCGAGCCTGTAGACCGCAGCTCTGACAGCTGATGAGCTGCATGCACATGTTTTCCTTTGGCAGACTCTGCCTAATCCAATAGCCAACAACATTCACAGACCAAAGGCTATTATTGGCCCTCAACTTTCTGTGCACCTTAGTTGATATTTTATGATTTTCAGCACTAAGGTCTCTGTCTGTCCTTGGCCTAAATTTTATGATTTTGAAAGAAGATAAGATATTCCACTGCCTCCAACATCGCATCTATTTGGCTAACTCCAACATTAACAAAACATTACCTGATTACTAAATAAAAGTACTTCTCAATTATTCATATTTATAGTTTGCACAGTTTTAAACATGTTGCAATTTTATGTGTTGCATTAAACATGAAAATATAAAAAGGTGATTCGATTGATTTCAGTCGTTGAATCGATTATCAGCCTGTTACTTTAACCCGATTTACTCCTAAAAAGTTGGCATCCGATTCAGTGGTTTAACATTTTCAGCTCAATACTTGGAACGTTTCCATGTCAGCAGCAAAATTGGAAGCTGGAATCAGACCCAACTTCAGCATCAGAAAAACAACTCTTAAGCTCAATAGGTTTGGTTTATTCACAGAGAGTCAGCTTGTGGTTTTTAAAGGGTTAAAATCACTATAAGGCCAGATTTAGTTAATCTGAATTAAAGAACTCATTACAGTTTTTCTTTATACAGGCCTTAGTGATGAAAGACGGCACTCAGGAAGTTTTGTGACATTAATATGAACAGAAATCTGAAAGGGATCTTTGAGCAGCAGCAGCAGCTCTGATGATAGGCTAAAAAGCTAAAGTTTTTCTCTGGGTGGGATTAAACTCCTCTGCACCGTAGCTTTTTTTGCACAATTTGGCTTTACACAACTGGCTCCCTACAGAAAATTTAAACAATGTCCTCATGAGAGCTTTTTTAACCTTTTTTTCTAGACGCTACCACCAACCAATTCTCTGCCAATAACCAGGAAGCCCAAGCAGTAGATTGGTTTGTTAGGGAAACCTTGTGAGTTCAGGCCTCCCTATACAGCTTCCATCAGTTCCAAACCTTAATCTGCACACAAGACACTGCAGCATGCCTGTGTGTGTGTGAGGGTGCCTGTTTTCTTCTGCGAAACTCGACTCCATTCACCAGAACAGTTTCTATTTGTCCACAAACGTCTGCATGCTGGCCATGGCCGCTGGCTTTGTGAGGTGAGAGGGTGAAAGTGAGGACAGCAAGGGGATTTATTACTGTTGGGATAGAGGGCTCCAGCTGACCTACATGTAGTTCTGAGCAGAAACTAAAACTATTTTAAGCTGCAGGGGACGACGCAGCCTGAGCTAGTAGCTACAGCAGTGTGAAGCTTCAGCTTTTGGTTAGCAGTTAGCTCTCTCTTTAGGCCGAGAGGTGCAGTTCCTCATAGATTTCACCTATTGACATACTAAACCTGAATAACCCGTTGCTGATAAAATGCAGAGTGCTGTGCACTTGTCGCCAGCCTGTGACCTGCGATGTTTGATGAGTCTGCCTCTCACTAGTGTTGTTTAGCAAACATTAGCTTGCCCTGTTGATCCCCTATTATGTCAGAGCAACCTGGGCGGAGACATTTCCATGTTATGTAATGGCCCTTTGGACCGAGTCAGCTGAGAAATGGCTGCTTGTTTTCAGCTGCTGACTGCAGCTTTGCATTTACAAAGGCTTCCCACACTGTGCATGCATAAAAATATAATTAAGTGAATCCTCTGTCTACATTTAAATCAGCTGTAGATCTCTCTGTGTTTGATTTGAATAACTCTCATGTTGCCAGCTTTCAGCCGATGGGAGTGAAGCAAAGCCCTTCACTAAACACTCACTATAAAGGAAGTCTGACGTAGACGGGCCCACTCGCTCAGGCAAGCACTCAGACACGTACACACTCCTGGAGCTGGAGGTGTGCATTGTATAACTGTGGGGTCAACGTACCCAACTAGCAGCTGCAAGGGATTTAAAGCAGGAAACACATCAGGGAGGGGAAATGTAAATGTGAACCGAGGAGGTTGCGTTAGTTACCTGGTCACCTGATTGCAAAGTTTTAGCCCTCATCTGTTTCCTGGTCTTCTTGTAGTACTGTTCAGCCTTTTATGCTCCTAAAGAGTCTATTATAGATACATATTTTATTAAGGAATTTAGTAACACTAAAAAGACCAACAAAAAGCCTTGTAATTAGGTTTTGTTAGGGTTGAAACTGTTCTCTCCAATTTCCCTCTTTTAGAGAAATATTAACAAAAATAGATATAGAAATAAAAGTTGTAGTTCTTGAATATTACCAATTTCTTATAGTAGTGAACTATTGAGATTAAAAATGGTCCATTTTCAAAAGCTCATGTAGCATTCAGCTCTAGACAAACTGAGGGTAAAAATGGCTGCTTTGGATTTTATCACCTAGTAGTTTGCTGCAATCTTCCTCATCTTCAGGAGCTTTATGCCTCCAGGACTCTTAATGTGCCTGACCCAACGTCGCTTCTGGTAGGAGGCTGAGGTCCGCCAGGACCAAAACCTCCCGCGACAAAAAAATTTCCTATACGACTTCAATTTTTTATTTATTTTTTATTATTTACGTACAGAGGCTTTTGGAAGGAGCCGTCACAGGTTCGAGTCCTGGTGATCTTTACTGCATGTCTTCCCCCTTCCTCTATGACCATTTTCTGTCTACCTAATCAAAGGCCATTGGAGCCTTTAAAAAACTTTCTATAGCTTAAAAATGAAAGTATTGATTTTCAACTACTTTTCTATGCATGCAGATAACCGAGCCTTGTCTGAATTTGTAATTTTTTTTATTTTGAAGATGCCAAAATTAAAGTTTTATATTGTGTTCGATTCCCATACCTGAACTCTAATCTTTACTGTCGGTAGCAAAGTTGTTACTGATTTCCACTGTTTAGCTGCAGCACCTTTAGCTGTTAGGAAGAACATCTCATTCTTTTTGACAGAACAGGAACAGGAAAATATTGCAACATGCAGCCGCTGCTGTCTCTGTCTTTTTCCTAAAGGAACTGAGTTCTTTTTTGTTTTGTTTGTTTTGTTTTTTGTTTTTTTTATTATTTAAGCCTTAGCATGGGAAAAATAAGAAAGGCAAGGCTCACAGAGATCTGCTACTTGTCACACAGCGGGGATAATTAGCTCACATAGATCATAAATCTGACACTGAAATATTCCCATGTTTTGATTTTCATTAAACCTAAAAAGGTAAATAAATACTCTTCTTTTGTTTATTTTTTTTTTGTAGGGAGTGCTGTATAAAAATAAACCTGTTAAATAACAAGTTTGCTCCTTTTTTCACTTTAAACTGACGAATGAACATCCTCCTACTGATGGTTCCACTTTTGGTGGGCTTTCATAAGTTGTGAGCATTGTGATGTCATGCTGTGTGGGTGTGGTTATTTCTGAACTACTTGCTCAAATTGATGTTCTGAAGCCATATATTATAGCAGTGTTTGTCTCTATGGAAACCAGCTCGTATTTGGGTAAAGTCATTGTGTTCAGTTTGTGCTGAACATCTATGACCAAATGTTAGTGGGGACGTGGATCTCGGCTTGATGTAAGGTTAACATGTGGTTTAATATGAACTTGCCCTACAATTACTGAATCATAACGAGGTGAATGTTTACCTCTGTTTCTGTCAGGAGACAACAAGTTGACAGTTTTTAACCTTCTTTATCGTATTTTGCTTTTTCCCTCTCCAGACGGGCACATCTACGGCTGTGCTTGGAGCGCTTGAAATCTCTCGTTCCTTTGGGACCAGATGCCAACAGGCACACCACCCTCAGCCTGCTGATGAAGGCCAAAGAACATATAAAGGTACATGTACTGTATCAAATAAAACAAAAAGTTAGTCTGAGGAGGATTATTTATAGTATTTGTGTTTAGATGAATGAAATGTTGTCCTTTCAGAGGTTAACTGATTTAACATTCAAATCTTTCTGGCTCCGTCTCAAACAGCTTGGCACATTTTGAGCCTCTGCTTAAAGAAATTATATTTAAATTTCAAATCATCCTGGCTTTAACATGTATATAAATATACTCTTTGTCAGACTATATTGTCCCAAAATGTAGAAAATTTCTATTATTAAAAAAAACCCAGTTTTAAAATTTTTTTTTTCTCCTTATCTTGTGCAGGCCAGTTAGTTATACATCAGCCTGAACACCTCAATTCAGCCAATCATATATCAACGGTCATCTGTCGATCAAATTTTTTTGGTCGTAGAATCTTGATCCATATATCGCAGCTAATATACGCAGCGGGTGAAATTAGAAATAAGTATCATTTACTTTACCATAGAGTAAATCCCCAGTGTTCACGGGGATGGACGTCTGTGTCTTCGGCAAGCAGAACTGGCAGCGTTGCGAGGCAAGGGCTCAAACATGGACGGCTGTAAGCCTTCTACACCAAACCAAGCTTCTGCCGCCCTGGCGTCCTCTTCCACAACAGCTTCGTTTCCGCTTTCCTCCTCTAAATAAAAAATGTATGACGGAGGAGACTCCTCCACGACCTCCGACACAAAACTCTCCTCCTCTTGCATGTTTCCACTGTCCATAGCGTTCCTTGATAGTGTCGTTTCTAAGTCACTAATTTAGTGCTACTTGGTCCCAATGGAATTTCCCATTGGGAACCTAGTAGCACTATGTAGCTAACTGGTTAGCAAGATGCTTCCGAGACACCGGCCACAATCAAACTTGTTTTTCGAACCTTCCGCCACAATAATCCCGCCCTCTTGATAAACGACCAATCACAATCACTTTATTTACTTTTGTAAAGTCCTGCACCACTCCGGAACAGCCATTACCTACGACTTAAAGTGCACTAATATTGGTTCTATGCGAACTTCTAATTAAGACAGCTGGATTTTATTTATGTTTGAATCTAAAACCAACTCTGAGCTGCTGTCCCTGCTGAGGAGAAACTTCCCCAGATCATGATGCTTCCTCCACCAGGGTTGGTTCAGAAGGATGTGCAGTGCTGGTTTCCTCTGCTCACTCTTTGCCAGGCCTGTCGGTTTAGGCAGACCCTCGTGTCTTCTGTTTTCTTTAAATTTTTTAAGCCGTTCTTCAATGTTCTTTATAAGTTGTCTGAGAACAGCTGCACTTTTACAGAGATTCAGTTACTCAACAGATGGACTCTGTTGTGATTGGGTGAATTCTTGATATTAATTCAGGAGTATCTGAGTCTGCTGATCAAAGCAAATGCAACACTTTCTGATGTTTTTTTTTTTCCTGTTCTAAAAAAATTTTAAAACCACGAATTATTGACCTTTTACTTTGTACAGGTGTGTTTTGGCCTAGTGCATGAGCTCCAATTAAACCACATTAAAGTGATTGTTAGAATGTGAAGAGCTCTGAAGTGAGAATAACAAAAGGACTCTGCCTCCCCTCTTCCCTGTGCAGCGGTTAGAGGAGAGCGACAGGAAAGCTCAGCACACTTTGGAACAGCTACAACGGGAACGGAGACACCTGAGGCGGCGCCTGGAGCAGCTGGGAGTGGAGAGGACCCGCATGGACAGCACCGGTTCTACCCGGTCCTCAGACAAGTCTGACTCTGACCAGGGTGAGCCTAAAAGACTTCAGTTTGGACACTTCTGTCTCCCGAATAATTTATGAATCCGTCCAACAACATTCATATTACTAAGATCTGACCTCAGTCATCTTATAATCAGCAGCTTCAGTTATTCTTAACAGGCAGGCGTTTGTATATGATTTCTTTATTCTTGAGTTGTAAACCTGTTTTTCTTCTCTGTTTTATAGAGGACCTGGATGTGGATGTGGAGGGGACGGACTACCTGCTGGGTGACCTGGAGTGGAGCACCAGCAGTGTGAGTGACTCAGGGGACGAGCGAGGCAGCCTGCGCAGCAGCTGCAGCGATGAGGGCTACTCTAGCGCCAGCCTGCAGCGCCTGCAGGACACTCAGGAGACGGCCAAGCAGCTGGCCTGCAGCCTATAAACAGCCTGGATCAGCGAGCCAATGGCCACCTCCCCTCAGTCAATAACCCGCCTTCTACCTGCTCAACCCCCCCACTTCACCCCCTAACCACCCTTAAAGGACTGACCAAGCCTCTTCTGCAGTAAAGTCTGACTTGCATTCAGACTGTAACGGCTCTGAGACTCCCACGCACATCCAGCTCTTCATCAGCGGTCAGTCTTAAGGGCGTCGCCCGCTCCACTCCGTGCCAATCAAACGAGCGGGTTTGTTTAGATGCCCCGCCCCTGTTATCCTTCTGTCCTCCAAAAACACAACTTTCAGCCAGAGAATGTTACCACACAATGTCCCACTGCCTCTTTTTCTATGCCTCAAGAGCCATGGGAAGCACTTATGAGATTCTTCTCTAGAATCCAACACAAACACACACCATCTCTCCTAGATGTGAGACGTCTCTTAAGTGACACAGGGCCCTTTTTTTGCCCTGCTCACCAGTACACGATCAGTGCACGGTACCTTGCACTTGAAATTGCTTTTGTAAACAAAACTGTCTTTTTTTTTTTTCAGACTCTTTCTCTTGTAAAGCCCTCCCCCCCTTCAGTGCTCCAGCAGCAGTGATGCTCCCAGATGAAGTGAATGTTTGTGAAACATGTCAGTCGTCGCTCTGTGGACACTAAACTAGACTGCGCACGGTGTTAAACTATCTGAGCCGGCAGCAATACCTTCTGCAGTAACGAAGCTTTAGCAGGCAGGCTAAGTTCCTGCCCGCACGTCCAAACTAAGGTACAGGATGAGATTGTGAAGGGGTTAGGGGATGGTTTTTCTCTCTGATGACGGTGGCGTTTTTAAAGTCCCCCCCCCCCTCATCCCTGTAAGGTGTGGATGGAGCTTCTTGGCCTGGCAGTGGGTGCGACGGCCTATAACAGCAGCCACCGGGCCTGATACTGGGATGATCAGCCAGGTGCTAGTACATTGTTGTACATTAATCCTTCACTGCCCGTTCAGCAGCTGTTAGCAGGAAGGGAAAAGCCGTTCTACCTAAAGACTCAAGCACATTCCACAATATATCTATTAGAGACACAGGTGAGACTGAAACAGATTATTTTTTGAAAGTAGGTAATTCACACTTCTTTTCTTTAAGGGGGGGGGTCAGTTTGATTCAGGGCAGGTTATAAGAGGGAACCAGGTAATGTAGTCAGAGGCCCAAAGCTTTTTGCGTTTTCTCCTCTAAAAAGCACTAAACAGTTAAACCACAGAAACCCCTTTGCCTTGCCACATAGCTATTTATTATTTCTGGAGAAATGTACACCTTTTAATGTAAATAGTTCTCAGAAAGAGCTCTATGTCTATCACCAAATGTATTTATTAGATATAAATATATAGATGAGTCTATAGAAAAATATTTAGTCATAGCTTATGTTCTTTTTGTGTGTTTTATTGAGAGTTTCCTACAACGTAGTTGGTTTGCACAGCAAAGTCAATCCTTAGAATATTTAGAAAAGTCTCTTGTGCCTCGAGGCGTTTGTGTCTGTTCAATTTGGCGCGATGCCCCTAGGGCAGTTTCATCGTGCTTCATTTTCTTTATTGTCATTTATAAAACCCGTCCTGTCCTCTTATTGGTGTGGGAGATGATGGAACAAATATACTGTAGAAAAATGTGAATTAAAAAGTTTTAAAAGCATTAGAGATGCACCGATCAGAGCTGCTACAGATTTGCGGTTTTATTCGGAGTTTTATCTGCTCATTTCAGTGTATTCCTTTTAGTTTTTGCTGAAAAAGATGAATTAAGGTTCAGATTGTCTGAAAGTACTTCCCCATTGCGACATTTTCCTCTTTAAGAACAAAATGGCAGCCTCTCCTATTGGACTCTGTACCAAACGGATGTCGATTTGTTTATTCCCTCAATGTTATTTTTTTATACCTGCTTTCAGTGCATCGAGTGGATCCTGTTTAAAACTTTACATTTCAGGTTGGAAATCCTTTTTTTCACTACTAAAAACGTGAAGCTCTAGGCTGCTTTTTAAAAAGTAAAAACAACTGATTTTACATTTAAGTTTGAAAAAAAATCTTTAATCCTAAATTGGGTGTACATTATTATCGTTGACAAACCTATCTTAGGACAATCGGAATACAAACTATTGCAAGGGGAAAAAAAACACATTTTATTTCAGTGATCCATTCACCTTATCAAGCACTTAGATAATTACTTGAGGCAAATGGTCAATTTGTGTGGATGAAAGGGAGACAAAGATATTTGTTTACAAAACAAAATGGAAGTAGGGAGGGAGAAACTATGGGGCTTTGGTACAGAATATAGCTACAAGTAGATGGATCAACCTGAAGCCGTGAAAAAAGAAGAAAATTGCATCCAATCCCCATGCTGCTAGATTTTATTTTTAGGCAGAAATATTTTCAGATCAGTCAAGCTTTGATCCTCTTCAGATTAAAAGAAAATTTGGCAGATTCTGAGCTTTGACCAACGGACCGGTGCATCTCTAAAGATGGAAACTTGCTGGTCAAACTCTAGGAGGCAGCGATCCAATCCCCTCCCCAAGCCGTCTGCATCGCCCCGCACATAGAAAGCTCGGAGAACGCAGCGGATGGCTTTGGTATTGGTTCCGAAGTCACAGCGGGGGGAGGGGCTCAAAACTATCTGAATGTACACCGACTCTGCAGTGCAGCGGCGCAGCGCCAAAGAAAGCTCCCCGCTCATGCATGTTCTACTAATAAAGCTCAGCTAAAGCCTTAAGATGGTACACCAATGGACAAAAAAGAAGAAAAAAAAAACACAAATAAAATGACAAAAAAAAAAAACTAAAATCTGAAAAAATCTAGGTTAGGATTGTTTGGTCTGTGAGTGTGGCATGCTGCTTACTTTAGTCATGTTCAACCCTTTTAAAAACGGAGAGGAACTGTGGAGCCACGATGTCAGGACAATAAATCAGGAGTAGGTGTGAGTGGACAGGTGTGTTCACCAAAATGCAATCCTTTTGGCGTGTGTGTGTGTTTACTTCGTCACTGTCTTCAGAGAGAATTTTATTTAGGGGTGGGTGGGGGCAAAATAAAAAAAAAAAAAACCTTTTTAGGAATATTCTGACTCCTGTTTACTATTTGAATGATCATCCCCCCCTTCCCTCCCTTTTGTCCTCCACACATAACCTTTGTGCTTTCCACCAGTCTGCCACGGTCTTTTCTTGATGTCTCCATTAGTTTGCAGCACGGCTCCCTCTCTCCCTCACACGATGCATCCCTTCCCCCACCCCAACATGACACCACCGGTGCTCTCAGCATCTGCCTTAAGAAGCCGGTGTTGAATCTCTCGAAGAACAAGCCTACAGTGAGACCAGTCGTTTAAGCTTCAGGGAAACTCCTTCCCTGCATCCAAGGTGGCTAACCATGCCTTAAAACGGTAACAAAAGTACGACCCAACACAAGTAAAGTCACGTGTGAGTGCTGGTATGAAACAGAAAGGGATCATAGTGCTCATTCCTTTTCATCGTGACACACTTGATGCATCACACAAGCATTACACGCAGGAAACGCAGACACACACCGTGTCAAAGCTCCATCAACATCATCTGCTACCTTTCACTTCAGAAAGGTCCCATGTCTATTTCCTGGGTAAGAAGATGATCTCTGCACTTTTTAGAAATTGGAAAAGTTGAATTTTTCTCTTCTACATAAATCACTTATGTTGGGTCACAAAATGCCCTCTGACAATGAATTGTGGAGCAGCAGTTTATATTTACCAGTGATAATAAAGAAACTATTTGAAACCCTTGTTTACCCACCAGTGCCTCTGTGTTTTTTACAGCAATAAACCTTCGTTTATGTCCTTAATAGGTTGAGTAAAGGTTCAGGAACCCATACTACTTGTTTATAATGGTCCTAAAATATATGGGTGACAACACTCGTTAAGGACAGATGAATACAGCAGAAACCGGATTACAAAGGGGAGTTTTAAAAGTTGATATATAAACTGAATTTCTGGAACAAAGCAGAGATTTTCACTTTTTAAAATGTTCAAATGAAATCATAGGTTCTTACAAAAGTAATGTATTTCAGTTTTATTACATTACAGCCACAAACGACGCTGTGCTTTATTGGACAGACCAACAGAATTATTTTTAAAGTCAAAAGGATAGGATATGGATAACATTATTAAGATGTGTGACGGGACCTTTCTTCCTAAGTTCTCAGTATAATCCAGAGCAACCAGTTGTCCACTGAAGCCACAGTACCTGTAAAACATTTATGCTTACTCAATTTGCAAGATAAAAACCAACAGATTTACATATTAGTGATCAAAAGAACAATATTAGACCCGTTTGAAAGATTCTCATCAGTATGTCCACTTTGACCATTTGTTCTGTTTCAAAGTAATCTGTTTACCAAATCACAGATTTGTAGGGCTCCTCTATCTGACTCCAGCTCCGTAATCGCTGTTAAACATGGAGGTGGAAAAAGGAAGGGGATTGAGCATCCTTAAAAGGGTCTCAAACCTCATCTTGATGTGTTTAACTACAGAGGGGTGAGGAAAGTCTTTCCGCTTTTTAAAATTTCCAAACTAGATCTCATTGTTGGTTTCAATAAAAAAAATTTGATATTGTTTCAGTCCATGCCAAGGATTGAACTTAAAAAGCCAACTTGCATGTAGTTGTTAAGATGCTTGTGCAACCTGAATAAAAACTCAGCATCTTGATCTATTCCTGCTGGCAATAATGCCAGTAATCGATCAGCAATTAAATATTCAGTCCTATAATGTTTAAAGTAATTCCCTTTCTCTCAAAGTTCTTGTCTCAATATGTTTAAAATACTTTCAAAATCAATGTCATTTCATCACTCAAAGCTTTAGAAAAGGCACATTTCTAGTAGATGAGAAATCTGTATTTAAATTTCGATACCTTCAGCACAGGGTGGCTGAAAGACAGGATCTCCCTTAAAAAGAGGCCCTTGGGTGGCCATTAAACATTATTCTACATTTTCTAAACAATGGTAAAACTTTCACAGTTTACTTTGGATTAAGATCCAACAGTAAACCCATAAGTGAAATCCAAAGTGAATGCAAAGGAAGTCACTGCTTGCAGAATTAGGGTTAAATGGACCCAGACGACACATTTACTGTAAACGATCAGACGCCAAAATGATCGTGATGTAAAACTGTTTGCATTATCTAGTGTTAATATTTAAGCTTTAAGGGCATTTTCTTTGGAATGGGTCCTGCTCTGACTCGTTATTATCTTGACTTAATTAGAAACTTTCTTTGGATTTTTTCAGCTATGTTTGATCAGGCTGCCATCTGTCACAGGCAGAATATTCCACTGTGATAAAAGCCACACAGAACCAGACTTTGAAATGTCTAAACTAATTATTTCTGGAAATGAAGGATACATAGGAGCAGTTTGAACATGACTATAACTCAAAATACCTGCAAACGGCTCAATTTAAATAGTCCAGGAAGATATATTTACTTTAGATCTCAATATCTCCCTACTGAAGTTTTAACAAATCTTGCTTTTTAAATAAGAAAAAAAACAACTTTATGGTTCTTATTTTATCAGCAGTACAAACCCAGCCAGGACCAACATTCTTCACATGCAAGGTCGGAAAGCTGTGCAAAAGTTATCCCTATGTCTTAAAAGTGCCACACCAACAGTTTTTGTTGTTACCATGAGTTTGAACCTGGGTTCACACAGTGGAATAAGCTTACTAACCTAACTAGATCTCACCTATGTTGTCATTTCTTGAAGGAGTCGTCACAAATTCTGCCCAAGGCATGTTTTCTCTCTCTGCTGGGAGATCAGTTCAGTGATTTGTAAAGTTTAAATATTAAACTGATCCAAGACAAACCACTTATTGCCTTCTGTCAGCGGCGCTCATAATATACATTTTACATTGCAAAAACTGATCTTAACAAGGAAAATATGTCTTAAGTGCATTTGCAGGTAAATACAATGATCTGCCAAAGTGACGAATATTTTTGCCCTGATAGTAATATAATAATAATAATAATATATGATGCATGAAATAAGATGTAGAGTTGTTTTTAACTGCAAACCACCTTATTCTTTAAATGGTCATGCTTATCTGCTGAGATCTGGGAAAAATTAACTTAATTAAAAAAATACTGACTTACTTAGATTTAGTGCAGTGAATGTTTCCAATACAGCGGCCATAAGAAAGGCCAGGACCTTACAGGCACTGTCCCCAGTTGGTCCCTCCCTAGAACCACCCAAGATTACTAATCTGAAACTGCAGATTATTTGAATTAATGCATCAAAATCCAGCAGAATTTCTCTGCATTCGTTTAGACATAAAATCAATCAGTGGAATGCAGCTTAACATTAGCATTTCTGTTGAATGTATTGACATAGCCTTATTTAAAGAGAATGTGCTTAAATAAAAGGTTAATGAAAGCATTTTATGAGCAAATGTATCCGGCTTCCTTTAGCTCCTCCTGTGGCCTCATTTGTCTGATTTGTTTCGTCTGAAAGGTGACCCAGAAGCTTTGGCATCACCCGCCTGTACCAACCTCACCAATGATGCATTGAACACCACTCGTACAATCCTGCATTATTTTCCACCCACTACACAATTAAAGTTTAATTTAGTTTAGTAGGGAGTTTAGTTTACTGTTTTAGTTACCTGGGTATTTTGTTCATTTTCAGCTTGACCTCATAGTTTAGGCTAACAGAATTTCAGGACCAGTCATGGTATTCAATGGATCAATAAGCCTTCGGCCATTTATCAACAAAACACTTTGGTATGATAATCTATAGAGGACTACTAATATGCTAACACCATCTTCTCTTTATCTGAAACAAATATGGCACAGGCAGAGTAAACTTCATGGATTACATAATTAGAACACATAACTCTGCCACCTAGTGTCAGGGTTCTGCAGTTGGAGGTTTTTATATTGCTTTCTTATTTTTTCTTTTTGTATTATTAAAACCTATATTAAAGATTTTCTGTCTGGGTTGATAATAATTAAATTAAATTCAGTTTATTTATATAGCGCCAAATTCACAACACATGTCATCTCAAGGTACTTTACAGTTCAACCAGATCATCCAGTCAAATTGATTCAAAGTTTTTTATCTAAGGAAAACCAGTTGATTGCATCGACTCATTGACTCAAATACAATCCCTCACACTAAGCATGCTTTTAGTGACAGTGGAGAGGAAAAACTCCCTTTTAACAGGAAGAAACCTCCAGCAGTACCAGGCTCAGTGTGAGCGGCAATCTGCCGAGGCCGACTGGGGTGCAAGGAGACAGAAGCAGAGACACAAAAAGCAGCTGTAAAAGGCGGCCCCGTCCAGGAAACACACAGCCAGGCAGACGAGCGCCGAGCCAGCTCCCATGCCATATGTTAATACAGATTAACATATAGCAAAATAAGAGACTTTTAGACTTGATCGGCAGAAAATTACATTAAAGTATAGTTTTAGCAAAATAATATACATCATTTTTTTAATTTATAGGCATAGCTTGTTCTAAACATCAAAACTAGAAACATTTTTCCTAATGGTGCCCGTATCAAAACATCTCAATCTAAAGTCCTTCAGCATCTGTCTGGTTGTGGTCAGTATGGTGGACACTGCGTTCATCTTTCCCACTGCAGCAGCAGGTTGAGGATAGCAGAAACCAACTTGCTTAAGAAATGGATCCACAAACCCAGTGCCTCATTGGAAAAGTTGCTGGACTCTATGATGCTAGTATGAAAGTAGAGGATGCTGTTAAAGCTGTACGCCATCTTGGATTGAGTCTCCCACAAAATACAGGAGCGAGTTTAGTGGAAGGCTGGTTTCCACAGAGCGCCATTGGATGGCATAACTTCCCCTCTAATGTTTTAGACAGTCCTATGAGGGAGTTTGGAAATGCTTTATTCCAAAAACAACTTTGCCATCTTTAATGTATTTCTGCATGCTTAAAATTTTAGCCAAAGAAGTTTTATTTCTGAAGCACTTAACGCTGTGCCAATTTGGTCAGTGGTTCTCCCTTTTAATGTTTTTTTTTTTTTCTAAGCATAAAGCATATGTAATTGTTAGAGTTAGTTATTTTACTGTTATTTTTTTACAGATTTCTGTTGCTTTAATTATGTTCTTCAAAGGATTACAAAAGTAAAGCAAAGCCTGATGCGACATAGATGTAAGGATATTTATTTTCTACCAGAATTAACCTAGAATTGTGGATGGGGATCTTTAAGAACCTGGAATTCCAGCAGATACAGTGAGTTAAAGAGGTTTGTTGAAAAATGAGAAATGTTTAGGAACGTTGGCAGGAAAACTGGTAGCAGACTTGAAGAGGCAGATGAGGGCAGAAACTGCTGGTGACAGGCCAACCTGACAGAATGCAGACCTGAGGAGGCAAATGATGACTGAACAGAGCAGCAGCAGGCGCCAAGCAGACTCGATGCAGGTAGAATAAACAGGTGGCAGGCAGAAACAGTCCAGGACCTGAGCAGAGTCAGAGGCCGATGAGAATCCAGAAAGAACAAACCAAGCACAGGAACTCAGACAGACTGGTGGTGCACACAGACGCTGAGGAACCGGTGAGGGCAATGTCAGCACAGGAATGCAGGAAGAGGCAAGCACCCAGCAGGCCAAAAACAAACAGAATGGATTCAGGAATTACCACAGCTCATTTTGTGAAAGGATGATATGTCAAAATAGCAAAACTTCCCAAACTGCAGTGAGAAGCTAAATAAACATCTGTTTGAACTTTTAAAAAAGCTGTTTCAGGATTAGTTTTAAAATATTCGGTTCAAATATATCCTAGTTTATTATTAATCCTTGGAAACGACTTAGACTTGTAACCAAATATTTATTGTATGCAGAGAAAATCACTTCATCAAAATGGAAATAAGACCCTAAAACAAAACCTAACTTTCAGTCATTAAGCTGGACATCGTTTGATATTAGACCAAATGGGATGCTGGGCTGTGTGAACTGTTTGATTTGGACTTAAAGCCACGGTCTCCAACTTCTGTTTATAAAACTGAAAAAAGGTTGTTGTCAAACCACCTTTAAAACAAACCATTTTGACTTTGATTAAAAATGTACAAACATGGTATGAAAATAAGAGTAACTATCATCTAAATAAAATGAGACAGATTATTGAGAACTCCCAAACCAATGAGGAATGTAGAAGATAGATTTCCCAGTTTGAGTATGAAGGGTCTCCCATATGTCACATCCTAATTATCAAGTCATTCAGTCTTATCAGGACTTTAACACGTGTGGCTTTAGAGATGTAGGTGTTGCCTTTAAATCAAGCCTTAACGTTGTAGCATCATTTATTTTATTATTTTTTTTAGTTTCTTCAGCACTAGCGGCTCGTTTTTTGTTTTGTCTTTTTACAGTAGGCTGACAGGAAAGGGGGTATGAGACAGGGGGAGACACATGCGGCAAAGGACCACAATTCGAACCCAGGTCGGCTGCGTCGAGGACCAAGGTCTCTGTACATGGGTCATGCACGCTAACCACTGCGTCACCTGCACGCCGTAGCATAATTTAAAACAAGCTATAAAAACCTGCTTTTTCCATTTTAGGAATGTTCAAATGATATGATATAACATTGCTCCTATTTGAGTTTCTTATACCGGCACTCATTACGAAGACACTAAATCTGTATTCATAGCTAGGAAATAAGTATCATCTGATTTCATTCCTTGCACTGGTACTGCAGTGTAGCCTAATTCAGCATGGCTACATGCCTTGACAATAACAGCACAATATGATCATCCCTCTATGCACTTCATGGCTCAGATTAAGGCATGGAGAACAGAGAGAGAAGGTGAGTGCTACAGCAAACAGATGGACATCTCTGCAGGAAAGAGACAATAGATCTCAGGGGGCCGGATTGAAGAGACCACATCACACACCTGCAGTCCGTCCAACGCAGAACAAAAGCAGCCGACAGCCTGTAGGGAACAAGTAGAGAAGCTCTTCAAAGAAGCGCTCACTTAGTGCTTGTGAGGAGCACCTGGCACATCAAACCAGCTTCAAAAGGAGCAGGGTTCAGGAAGAAGGTTTTACCACTGGGTCTCTCTGGAGTGCTGACATTTCTGAGTTAGTGGAAGCCCTGGATTCTACAAAGCTCTCTCCACTGTTAC
The DNA here is from genome assembly GCF_000732505.1 of Cyprinodon variegatus. NCBI lineage: Eukaryota > Metazoa > Chordata > Actinopteri > Cyprinodontiformes > Cyprinodontidae > Cyprinodon > Cyprinodon variegatus. Next base: position 130,650 of record NW_015151242.1, on the reverse strand, counting down.
ACTATCTGATTCTATGATATAGGGACACATTTTGCAGAGGGAAGTTTGGCGTCTGAAGTGTAGGAGTGGATCTGTAAAACAATATTATCACTCATCAGCCGAGTGAAAGCTTTGTTAACTTGCATAGTTATCATTAGTGCAGGAAGCACAAAGCTAGCAATAGGTTCAGTGGTGTGGTTCTTCCTTGCAGAGGTTTGGAATCCAGATCCAGCGGTGGAGAATCCAGGACCAGAAAGTAAAAACCCTGTTAGGAGATTAGTCTCAACTATTTGTAATGTCAAGATCCACAATGCAGACTAATTACCTGAGAATCTAATAACCTGGTTAAGTGAACAGAGTAAAGTAAAACAAAGCAGGGTTTTTACTTTCTGGACCTGGATTATCCACCTTTGTCCAGATCCAGAGTATGAAAACATAGATTAGTTACAGTGATTTGCATTTTTAGCCCCACAATATAGACATGGACTTCATAGACATGGACTAAAACTGGTAGTTGGTTCCACAGGAGCGGAGCCTGATATCTAAAAGATCTGCCTCCCATTCTACTTTTAGGAATTCTAGGAACCACTAGTAAACCTGCAGATTGAGAGCGAACTGCTCTGTTAGGAACATAAGGAACAATCAGATATCTGATATAAGATGGAGCTTGGCCATTTAAGGCTTTATATGTGAGAACGAGAACGAGAACAAACTGAAATTAATCAGATAGATAAGATTTAAACCAGTCTAGTGCTGTTCCTTTAATTCCAACAAAATATTCAAGTCTTTCTAAAAGAATATTATGGTCAGCTGTATCAAATGCAGCACTGAGATCCAACAGGACGAGCACAGATACAAGTCCATTATCTGAGACCATGATAATAACATTAGCAACCTTCACCAGAGGTGTTTCAGTGCTATGATGAGCTCTACAGCCAGACTGAAACTCTTCAAAAAGTTCATTATGGTCTAAGTGATCGTACACTTCTTTGGCAACTACTTTCTCAAGAATTTTAGATAAGAAAGGAAGATTGGATATAGGTCTATAATTGACCAAGTCACCTGGATCAAGAGACGGTTTCTTAAGCAAATGTTTAATAACAGCAACCTTAAAAGCTTTTGGTTCATATCCCTGTCACAGAGATAGATTAATCACATCTAAAATAGAGAAGGAGATCAAAGGAAATACTTCCTTGAATAACCTGGTTGGAACTGGATCTAACATACAAGTTGAAGACTTAGATGAAGACAATAATTTTGCCAAATCTGAAAGTTCAACTGTATCAAAGCAGTCTAAATCCGGTTCAGATTCTACGGCTGCCTCAAATGCTGCCTCACCTTCCAGAGATAAACCATTCGTAGATAGAGGAGTACTAATAATTAGGGCTGGGTATTTTCGCCAAAGTTCTGAATCGATTAAATTTTGATTCAATCTGTTTTTACAATAATGAAAGTGGTTCAACTGTGTTTCAAAATACTCATGTATTTTTTTTTCCTGTCACATTAAACACAAAGTGCAAACTTGTAAATCAGACAGTTTAAACTTGAGATGTGAACAAAACTGTCTCATAAGTGCAAACTTGTTTGTGAAAAGTGAAAAAGTGAAGCCTCACTCGAGCAAGCGGACGTGACACAGCGGGGACAAAACAGACATGCATGAGCTGCATCATCTTCACTGCACAAACCATATTTGCAGGGTTGTCTGTAACAACCACTGAGTGTTTGCTGGTCAGTCCCCATGTCTTCAGTCAACCTATTGGCTATATTTGCAGCTGTCTGGCTTAAAGTAATCTTGAGTGCATCTTTCCTCCTCATTTGAATGTCAACATCAAGCATGTCACTATAAAACTAATCGATCTCATTCCCTAGACATCGATTTTGCAAAAATGTAAAGGAATTGATTTAAAATTGATTAAATTTATTTTTTTTACCCAGCCCTACTAATGATCTTATTTTCAATAAGATCAATCGTATTTATAAAGAATCCCAAAAAATCATAATTTCTAAGAGCAGGTGGAATGGACGGTTCAACTAAGCTATGGCTCTGGGTGAGTTTGGCAACTGTATTAAAAATATATCTAGGATTATTCTTATATTCCTCCATGAGGAGCTGCATTTTCTAAGGCAGTACACACAGAACTAGCAACCCCATCAACACATTCATCAACCTGTAAAGGGGAATAAACTAAGCTTTTGCACTCTGCAGCACTGCTCAGCGACACAGAGGAGAGATAAAGTGAAATTGATTCTTTAAAATTTATAACTGCACTATCTGATAATGATCTGCTAAAGTGGAAACTTATTTTGGGGGCGGAGAACTCTGATAAAGTAATCCTGAAAGTTATTAAAAAGTGGTCAGAGAGGACAGGGTTGTAATGAAATGTTGTTATTTCTTCACATTCTATGCCATATGTCAGCACAAGATCCAAAGTATGAAGATGAGAATGTGTGGGACTAATCACATTTCTAACAAATCCAATAGCGTCTAAGATAGCATTAAAGGCTGCTCTTAAGCTATCACCTTCAATGTCAGCATAGATGTTAAATTCTCCCACTATGATGACCCTGTCAGTATTTAATACCAAATTAGAAAGGAACTGCGAAAACTCATCTAAAAATTCAGGGTAAGGACCTGGTGAATGATACAAAGTTACAAAAAGATGAGGTTTTCTAAAGAGTTGTAATTATTAACTGCCTTTGGAGAAATCAGTAAGTCAGACTATATATATGATCACCAGAGAAATAGAGGCCCAGATCTACCATACCAGACAAGACACCAGGTGCAGACTGTGAAAAGAGGCCCCTGAGACAATCCAGCACATAACTGCAGGGTGTAAGGTGCTAGCAGAGAAAGTTTACATGGAGCACCATGACCAAGTGGCTGGAATAGGTTACAGGAACATTTCTGCAGAGTATTGACTGGAAACCTAAAGGTCAAAGTGGGAAACATGCCCGAAGATGGTAGAGAATGACTGAGTCAAGATCCTGTGGGACCTCCAGATACAGATGGACCGAATGGTAATGGCTAACCAACCGGGCATCGTGGTGGTGGACTTAAAACAAAGGAAAGACCTTGTGGTTGACATAGCAATACCAAGTGACGGCAACATCAGGAAAAAGAAACATGTGAAACCAGAGAAATACCAGGGGCTCAGAGAAGAGCTGGAGAAAACCTTGAAGGTCAAGGCATCAGTGGTGCCTGTGGTCATTGGGGCACTCTGGGCAGTGACCCCTAAACTTGAGTAGTGGTTACAGCAGATCCCTGAAAATACATCAGATTTCTTGGTCAAGAAAAGTGCAGTTCTAGGAACAACAGAAATACTGCTCAGAACCCTCAAGCTCCAAGACCTCTGGTAGAGAGCTTGGAGGAAAAAGAAAGTCTGTGAATTACTGGGGTCACAGTGCCCTCTAGTGGATTTAACTGATACCTTGTGACTCTGTAAACAGTGACCCAGACTTTAGACTTAGACTTACACAACTTTTACTGTCGTTTTGCATGCACAGAGTGTATACAAACCGGAATTTCGTTTTTTACAGCTTTCATGACATTTCCATTTCTTAAAGAGCAGCAGTGATAAAATGTAAACATTGTGGGAGGAAAAACATGTGCAAAAAAGGCATTGATGTGGAAGTTCAGAGCATTAATATATATGGTGCAATTATGTAGTGTTTTGGTTTGGTGTTATCAGTGTGATGCAGAGTCTGTGACATGATTTAGAGTTTTGTCAACAGTTCAGTTGTCTGATGGCGGTGGGGAAGAACTTCTGCATAATCTGCTGGAACTGCATCGAATGCTGTGAAGCCACTTCCCAGAGGGCAACAGGGAGAATAGTCCATGGTGGGGTGTGAGGGGGTCATTGAGGATGTTACGGGCTCAGGACATACAGTGCTGGGATGAAATGTCCTTAATGGAGGGAAGAGGAGCCCCGATGATCTTCTCTGCTGTTCTCATCACTCTTTTCTCATCTTCTTCCAGTCTGCAGTGCTGCAGCCTCAATACCACACAGTGAGAAAGCTGTTCAGAATGTTCTCTGTGGTGCTTCTGTAGAAGGTGGTGAGGATAGATGGGGGAAGGTGGGCTCTCCTCATCCTCCACATCCTCCAGGAAGGAAATGCGCTTTTGTGCCCTTTTGACCAGTGAGGTGGGGTTCATAGTCCAGGTGAGGGTGTCTGTGATGTGCACCCCCAGGAATTTGGTGCTGCTGACCACTTCTACAGCTGAGCTGTTGATGAGCAGTGGAGCGTGGTTAGACCAGTTCTTCCTGAAGTCGGTCATGATTGTGTAATTCATGTATTGAATATTTACCCAATGCTAAAATGGCACATTAATACACAGTAATAATAATTTTCAGACTACTTAAACAGTGGCATGTCCAATTCATGTATTCAGTCCCCTCTGACTTTGCTAAATAAAATCAAGGAACACCAATTCAGGTACATGGACTCCTCCTGTTTAATATATTATCCAGTAAACGCAGCTACTCTCTGAAGGCCTCGAAAGTTTGTTATAGAGGATCTGTGAACAAACAGCATCATGAAGACCAAGGAAAACAGCAGGGGAGAAGTTTTGGAGGGGTTTATTAATTATGTTATCAAACAATCCCAATACACTGAAGATATCATATTCAGCAAAGCATCTGCAAAGAGAAAGAATATGACACAACTCTAGATCCAATGCATGTCTGTCCACCTTTACTGAAAGGGCAGGAGAGGAGGACAGCAGTGCCTTAGTGGAGCTGCACAGACCAACAAGCGAGATGGATGAAACCAAGAAATGGCCTTTTGGTAGTAATATCAAGAAGAAAGAGATTTTTAAAGAAAGTCATGAGAAGTCATATCTACCATTTACCACACAGAATATATGTAGAACAATGAGCTCTTAACATAGCAGTGGGAGCATTATGCTGTGGGAAAGTTTTTCTTTTCTAGAAACAGGAAAGTTGGGTTCCAAATCCCTTTATTGTGCCAGAATGGGGAAAGTTGGCTGGAGTTGTTGGAGAAATAGAAGGCGGTCCTGAGGTTTAAGTTTGTTAGCAGCTGCTAAAGACTCAGGTGTGGGTTCAAACTCAATGATCCTAAATATACAGAAAGAGCAAAATATAAATGATATAAATCAAAAGTGATTCCAGTGTTAGAATGGCCTAGTCAAGGGCAAGAACAAGTCCAACAAGAATGATTTTTTTCACCTCAAAATGTTTTTACCTTGTGTTTAGGTATTTTTTCCAATCCAAGCGGTCTACCTTCCCTTAAGACATTTTGAAATGAATAAATATTCAAAGCCTTTGTCTGCAGTTTTGCAGAAGTGTCAAAAACGTATTCATCAGCTGTGCATAAAGTTTCTCAGTCGCTGAATATAAAATGCATGATACATTTTCAGACTTTTATTTTTAGAAATATTAAAACCAATTATGATTTTTATTTTACTCCACAATTCTCACTGTGAGATGTAGTGTATTTTTAATTAAAAAAAAAAAATACAGCTTGTTAAAAGTTACTGTAGGCCTACTATTATGTCAATAGGACTGAGTTTTAGTTTAAGTGTTTATTTAAAAATCACTTTAATCTTTTCAAGCAACAAAGAAGAGCTGGAATATAATGAGAGAAGTCACTGTTACAATTCATCCTGATGTTGCTGTATCTAAAAGATGTCTGATAATATCAATGTCAATCAATCAATCAATTAATAGGTAAAACATAAACTGATTGCAGGAACAACCAACTGGAAGAGCTGTTAAAGAGGGCTCACTTTAAACACAGGAGGGATTCCCTGGGAATACATGATGGATTAACTGCTATTTTTACAGCATATTCCAGTAAATATGTGTTTTTCACAATACTTTGCTGTAAAACAACATTTCTCTACCACCAAGGTGACAGATGCCAAGTGTCATTCATTTTTTTCTTATAAATGCCTAATGTGACCATAGTTTGCATGTGGCCATAAGAGCTGCCAGTGTTTGACCATAGGTTATAAGTACAGATGTGCTTTTAACGCGATCTTAGCGATATTTGTCGCATAAATCCCATTATACAATGAAGACGGACAATTTTCAGGCGTGACAAAATGTGAAAAAAATCCAAAGGCTATGAATGCTTTTAAATAGCTTTCTATACCTTTTTTTCCACCGCCAAGTGTCTTGTAGTTTTAAATATGCAGCGAGGAATGCGATTTTCTAAATGATTTCTTCCGTTTTGTTTTAAAATAGGGCAATAACGATAAATTCAGGATTTAGTGTCAAACCGCGCCGTGGAGGATGTTTGGAGGTGGCGAGGCTGCAGTCCACGGAGCGGTGGGGGTCTTCTCCTCACCACACAGGGGCGTGGTTCTGCTCCTGCCTGGATCAGGACCAAGGCCAGCGCAACATTTAACCGTGACTCAGTACCATCACTTCCTACAGTTTTCCCATAATGTATTATATCATATACTTGTTTATATATATTTGTAATATATTTTATTTATTTATTTGTTTATTTATATGTATATTGCCATATATATTTATTTTAATTTGTGCCTTTAATATTTCTAGGGTGATGGCTCTGCTGTTTAGTGCTCGATGAATAAATTACAATTAATTCACACAATAGGGATTTCAGTTTTAATCAGGGATTGTGTTTTACAGAATAAAAACAACTAACAACTTGCTGAGACTTTTCTCTCATTTCGTTTAAATTTCTTACTTTACGAGCCAGAAAAACACATTTCAGAGTGAAGGTGCTGAAGGCGACTGGATGCAGACTGCAGCACCATCACACATTCTGGCTGTGCACATCGATCCCATTTGGTATTCTGCAGGGCTAGCAGAGAAAACTGCAGCGGCAATGGGCAGTATAGATTATAGGTAGCATATAAATGTTAAAAAAAAAGTAAAGAAAAGATGTCAGATTTCATTAGTAATAATATATGCTCCATGTAGGAAATGAAAATATGACAGGTGCGAACAGCATTTTGTGCATCAAACTTGGGCCATCACTTTAAATTGCTCTTTTTATTTTTGAGCTGCAGTGTGGAAACGGATGAGGTGCGTAAGGTGTCTCCCAGGAGGGAGGAGGCTTTCTGCAAAAGTCTGCAGGTTTCCCCCCTTCTCTGTTGTTGCTGCGTCAAATGATGCGCCGCAGAGCCCTGACTATAAAAGCACCAGTCCGGGCCAGACATCACTCGCATCTCACTCTCTGTCCCTCCCGCGCACTCACCATCACACACCTCTGAGCTCCACACACACACGCACGCACACAGTTGAGCTGTCTTTCTATCCTCTTCCCTAAAGTAAAGGAAACATGAGTTACTCCAGCGATATCTACAGCAGCAGCTCCTATCGTAGGATCTTTGGAGATGCGCCCCGGTCAGGTCGCGTAGGTCTGGGCAGCAGCAGCCCGTCCCGTCTTCACTCCTCGGGTTACCGCAGCAGCCACCGCACTTATGGCTCCCCGTCTGTGGTCTCCTCCACCACCTACCGCAGGACAGCGGCTCCTGGTCGCACCTTCTCCTCCATCCCGGACTCCGCCATGGACCTGACCCAGTCCACCGCCGTCACCAACGAGCTCAAGATCATTCGCACCAACGAGAAGGAGCAGCTGCAGGGTCTCAACGACCGCTTCGTGTCCTTCATCGAGAAGGTCCACAACCTGGAACAGCACAACAAAGTCCTGGAGGCCGAGGTAACTCTGCTGCGCCAGCGCAACAACGAGCCGTCGCGCCTGCACGAGCTGTACGAGCAGGAGATCCGCGAACTGCGGGCGCGCGTGGAGGAGCTGACTCACGAGAAGAGCCAGATGCACCTGGACTGCGTGCAGATGAACGAGACGCTGGAGCGCGTGAGGGAGAAGCTGGAGGAGGAGAGCAGGCTGCGGGAGGAGGCGGAGAATGCCTTGAAGGGCTACCGTAAGGACGTGGATGACGCCACCCTGGTGCGCCTTGAGTTGGAGAAGAAAGTGGAGTCTCTGCTGGATGAGATCGCCTTCCTGAGGAAAGTTCATGAAGAGGAGCTGCAGGAGCTGCAGACTTCCCTACAGGCAACTCAGGTAGACATAAGCAGAGCATAAAAACATCTAAATGTGGATGACAGGAACTAAAAACGTCCAGTTCCCTACTTTTACACGCTCCTCTCCCCATTCTCATCTCGAACCCTTCACACTCTGAGCACTGCGCACGGGCAGATTGATGACTCTGCAGTTTGATTTCAGCACCACGCGCTATCCCGTCCGCTGCTGAGCTCATGAACTACCCTGCAGCATCCGCGCACACCATCACGCGCCTGCCTTGTCCAAATATCTAACTCTAACAATCGTTAGTCCTGTTTAACTGACTAGTAGAAATATCGCGTCCCTTTAATTGAATCTAGTCTCGTTTTCGTCTCTTAACGTTTAAACGTTTTTGGCCCCATAAAAATTCTTATTAATAGAGGTGAAAGGGAGAGAGAAAAGAAAAGGCTGTGGTGCAATCCATAAAAATTGCGCATAAATTCTAAGGGTGTGGACCTCCTCAGGGACAGCGGGACAGACAGTGTGGGCCAAGCGACAGCAGCACAGCTCAGAAACCTAAAGGTCGAAACACTAAATTAATTCCTGGACACCCACATGTGTGAAAAATATTCAAACTTCAAAATAGTTTATTTTTATATCACATTATTGACTTATGTTAAGGCAGACTGTAAAGAGAAAATATATCTTATATGAATATTCTGGCTATAATGGTTGCTGGGTAGGTTTGTCTTGAGTACACTGGTCTGCAGGGAATAGGACTGACATGAAAGATACTGACTGCAGCTTTCTGCAGCAGAGGAGCCTGAGTCAGCAGTCCATTCATCTGTCCCGCAGCAGCTCAGTGCGCTGAGCCAAAATCGTGCATCTGTAAACACAACCTCCAGCAAGGATGCCTCATTATGGTCACATAGGTGGACATTATCATTAAGGGCTGGTGAAAAAAAATATTAATACAATCTAAATCTTTCTGGGATTATTTTTCTACAAATTTATGACTACAAATAGAACACATTTTTTTTTGATAATTTTGATTAAAAACATTATTTTGTTAGCATCCTCCAGAATGATATACAAATTATTTTAAACAACTTTACTTTCATAATTGTTTACCTAACTGTGTAAACCTCAGGGCGGCACTATGACGTTTAAATGTTTTAGTTTCAATAAATTGATCAAACCATTAGTAGGCTAGTTTTTGATCAATTTATTGCAATTTCAATGTCAATAATATAATTAGCGGTGATTTTAGATGTAGTTTCTTAATTATAATTCACCACATTAGTTTAAATGGAATAAGCCCACAACATTTAATAAAAATAAGGGTATATAACAGCCTGAGGCTGAAAACCATGGAGCAGTCGGTTGCAGTAATGTCTGCCTGATGCAAACAGTTCAAAATGTTCAGCTGCTCTGAAACAGAAGTGACCTTGTCTCCCTTCCCTGTTGTCTAAAGTGATGTACAGCAGCTCAGTGGTAGCTAACCTAGCAGAACATCCACACTGGTTCAACAAAGCTGAGTACTAATGAAATGTGTATTGTCTGATTTCCTTCATCAAGGTGTCAGTAGAGATGGACATGAGTAAACCCGATCTGGCTGCAGCTCTGAAGGACATCCGGGCTCAGTATGAGAACCTGTCAGCTCGGAACCAGGTCCAGGCTGAGGAGTGGTACCGCTCCAAGTTTGCCAATGTGACAGAGGCTGCTGCTCGCAACCAGGATGCCATCAAGCACTCAAAGGAGGAGCTGAGCGAGTACCGTAGGCAGGTGCAAGCCCGCACCCTGGAGATTGAGGCCCTTAGGGGCCACAATGAAGCCCTTGAGAGGCAGATTGCTGAGATGGAGGACCGCCACAACAATGAGATCGGAGAGATGCAAGTAAGTAAATTATGAAATATGCAAGCAAGGTGAGATTGTAAAGAGTCAAACACTTAGCAATAAAGACCAAGAGAAGAAACATTTTAATAATGAGGGGGGGGTCTGATTTCGTTCTTTACCTTTGGTTGTTTCTGTAGGACACGATTCAGCAGCTGGAAGCTGCTCTGCGAAGCACCAAGGGAGAAATGTCCCGTCATCTGCGTGAATACCAAGACCTGCTGAATGTCAAGATGGCCCTGGACATTGAGATTGCTGCTTACAGGTCATGTTATTTTCCAAAAGAAAATATCAGAGTGGTAAACAACCCATATAATAACCATAGTTTTAATAAACTAAACTTCACATGATTTCTTCATTTAGGTCCTCTGTGGCTTTTATTTCTAGTTTTAAAGTAATGGAAATTAATTAGGTTGAGATTTTTCAACTAACAGGTAAACATGATTACATTCAAAGAAGTGCAATGAAAATAACAGAATATAAAAATACTTACTTTATATAGCAGCTAAACTGACCTAAAACAACCTTGATGCACTTTGAACTTTTAGGAAATAATTGAAAAGTAAACAGTTGCTGCACATTTTCTTTTAGGGATTTGGTTTAACAATTATGGACCATCGAAACTGAATTATTCCTGAATGCTTGTTAGTTCTTCCCCCTGGGTGTCATACAACGGGACAGATGGGCCCAATATTCAAGGTGAGCCAGTCAGTAGGAAAGTTAAAAACGTTTATTAACAGAAAAATCAAACAGACAATACAGAACAAAAGCGCTGAATTGTGTAGCTATGGACCTGCAGGGACTGCAGGGGCAGGGCACAACCCATGACTGACTCTGGTTACACTATTCATTCCATCCTCCCTTAAGAGGTGCGATCCAGCTGATGAACTGCCAACCAGACGCAGCGTCCGTCGCCCAGAACTTGAAGGAAGCCCATCCAGGTCAGGGGAAGACAGAGCAGGCAGGAACAGTTTAGGAATCCAGGACACCTACGATCTATCAGAGATTCCAAACCAAACCAGAACAGAGGGATCCAGGCTTCCAGGAATCCTTAGAGCATGATGGCATGTTCGGATTCAGACGGCTCCAGAAGGGCAGAGATGCAGACATGCAGAATCCAGTAGGAGTCCAAGGATGGTTAAGGCAAACAGATTAGATGGGGACAAACAAGGCCAGTGGGTGAGAGGGAACGGAATCAGGAAATCAGAATCACTCTGGAAACGCTAAAACGTTCTCTCCACTGGTTAGGGAATTAACTCGCCTGAAGACAAGGGCTCAAAAATAATCTCCTACTGGAAACGGGGACATGAACCTTGGAAATAACTAAAACTAACTAAACCAATGGACAGGACAAAAACACAGGCCAAACAGGGAACAAACAGAAAGCAGACAAACAATGATCTGGCCCCGATGGCTCGGGCTGAACCGAATATAAAGCAACAGACCCAGGTGGATGAGATGACTGATAATTAGAAAACCAGGCAGAGCTAGGCAGGTGAGTGAATTGAATGAGCCATCAGGGCAGATCATGACACTGGGAACTCTGAAAGAATCGATCATTCATGACCTGAGGAGTCTAACTCACCAGTATTTGAATCCTATATAGGGCCAAACCCATTCAGTGCCTTACAGATGTATTTTTAAATGTTTATTTTCACAAACAGGGAGCTAGTGACGACAATTAATAACTTGTAGAGTGTTCTCCAATATCCTGGCGTTGGATAGGGCAAAGCATGCAGCATTTGACAGAAAACAATTAATTTTGTTATTAAACTGCATTAGTCGTTAACACCAAGAGGTTGTTCACATTTAACTCTGACTTCATAGCAACACTGAAGATTTTAGCCTCAGTTAATACAGTTGAGTTCTACTTTGCATCTTAAGACCTAAAATAACAATTCCTGTCCTGTTTGCTTTGAAGCGTCTACTTACAGGTATTAGAGACTCGGTTCTGTATGGGAGTGGTATGATGTGTTGATACAGAAAGATCTTTGTCAACATTAGAATATGAAGAGATCTTTTAATACCATATAATCGGATGTAGGTCGAACATTTTCGTATTTATATAAAAGTATCCCTAGAATATTGCCTTGTGGAATCCCACACTGAGTCATTCTTCTTGCATATTAATACAAAGTAAATGACTCAAAACAGTCCCGGCCAATCCAGAAAGATTTCAACAAATCTGGGACACAGTCCTAGTATGTTATGAGTATGTTGTGTCAAATACGTCAGCTGAGATGTTATCCAAGTTTTGATGCATCGCTGTTAAGATTTATGTCTTTTAAAACTTACCTGTGCAGCCTCAGTGTTGAGAAATGGTAAAAAATCAGAAGGAGTTTGTTTGTTCATAGGCGGCCTTATCTAAGCTTGCTATGTTATAGAAGAGGCGATAATTGATTATAATAGACATTCTGATAACACTGAATGCACTGTTTTCAAAATGATAATTTTGCTTTTACCTTTTTAGCCATTAAGTCAGACAAGATTGACTTAGACAACTAATCTGATATGATAGCTTCTTATTACAAAAAAAAAAGGATTGGACATTTGAGATGTACTGAAATGCAAAACTTGTCAAATCCAGCCAACAAGGAGTCTTTTCCTTTGTCCTCCTCATCTGTAGTCTCTCTGTCTTCACAGGAAGCTGCTGGAAGGTGAAGAGTGTCGCCTGAGCTCAGTGAGCAGCGCCATGGTCCACTCTGGATATTCTGGACTGTCCTACACGTCGTCGGCCCGTGCCTACGCCCTCGGAGCTTACAGGAAGCCCAAGCAGGATGAGGAGGAAGAGGAGGCAGGAGACGAGGAGGAGGAGAAGGAGGAAGAAGAGGAGGAAGTAGAGGAGGAGGAGGGGGATGAGGTAGAAGGAGAAGAGGAAGATGAGCAGGAGGAAGGTGAGGGAGATGGAGAGGAGGAGGGAGAAGAGGAAGAGGAGAAGCCAGCAGAGAAGGAGAAGGAGAAGGAGAGCTCCACCGGGAAGAAAAGCAAGAGCTAAACTGCTTGTGTCATCAGCAACATCAATAACTCATCTCACATCCCACCAATCACCTGTGGGTCTGCTTCCTATTCATATCATCTCTGTGTTTCCAATTACTCGCACACATCAGCCCACTCCAGATGCCTCCCGCCTTCACACCTGTCAGCTCAGATGGGATCCCTTTAGACAATGTCAGATGGAGAAGTAGAAATAGCAAGGAATGTGTAGTGATCACAAAAGCATTTCAAATATCAATGATCCAGTAATGCTCTGCTTTTACATCTCTGATGAACAAAAGGCTAGCATGAATCCCACAAAACGGAAAACCGATCAAAACGTGAATGTTTCTTCCTGCGATATGTGCCATTGAGGATCCATTTTTACTCAGAAGAGAGCAAACCCACCTCGGAGGTAAAAATATAGTCAGCACACAGACTCTGAAGATAAATGCACAGATCCTGGAGCATGAGAAGCAGCCTGTCCAACTTTTATGGTGCTATTTGATTTTTACATAACCAAGTTGGGGAGTTCGTTACATGAGGAATTTTATTACAGAAAACAGCCCAGTCAGCTCATTTCTGAATGCAGATGTCAAATTTAAGGAAGGAAAATTAGCTGAACATTCTGGTGAGGAGAATTTTCCAACCTCACATTTAAAATTCTTTCTCATTTCAGTCCATTTAGTCCTGCTGTCATTGTGCTTTTATTTGCTGCAGCATTGCAACCTTGATCTTCGAGAAAGCATTTTGTGCAAGTGTGTGTGAGGCTGTGTGGTGTTGAAAAGGAGCGGTGCTGCCACTTCTCTGGGCAAAATGCATCTTTATGAATGAAAATGTAGAGCTTTAACTACTGCTATGTGTATTTTTTGAGAGCTATAACCAATCCAAACCTTTGATTGATTCATTTGTCAAAGAGTTCCTTTCATATGTCATTGAAAAAATCATGTTTTTGTTCCTTCTCATGTAAACACAGCAGCACCTTTGTTTGACTTTCTAGGAAAAGAATATTGATGGATGCTGGGTTTTATGATGTAGAGTCATTAATAAGGGCTATACTCACCATATCTTTCTTTAACTTTGCCCTGAAATGTTTTGATTGCTGCTGTTCCTCATTTTGTTCTGGTTTTGTTTTTGACAAATGAATCAAGCAACAGGTCTGAATGCATGACCTGATACCTGGAGCTTAAATAATGGCTGATTCGGAAAGATTTTGCTCGATATGTCTTCAATTAAAGAGAAATTTTGATTAAAAAGATATTTGCCTTAACCACAAATGAAAGTAAATAAATCTCACTTGTTCCCGGTAAGACAGGAGTGCTGACACTTTCCAAATTCTGCTTATACAACTGTGATTGTACATGCTGTTCCTTCCTCAAAGCCAAATAAAGACATTTATTAAACAAAACATCTCTTTTCTCTTTGTGGTCATAGCTAATTAAAAACAACAATAGAATTTAAAAGTTTTAGTTTAAAAAAAGTATTTCTTCACATCAACATTATTTAAATGCCAAATTAAATCACAATTGAGTAATTTAGTCTTAAAACGCTTAATTCTTTACATAAAAGGGGGCTAGTTGCACCCTAATATAGGTGCACAAAAGTATTACTGAAGGCTATTGCAGTTGCAAGCATAATAGTTTGGCTTAAATACACATAATACAGGAATCTTCACAAAGAAAAAGATAAATTCAAAATTGTGTGGCTAGTCTTATCTCAGCACAAAGGAAGATATTCAAAAATTAGATTAACATCTGTGAAAACCGAATCTCTGAGAACTACAGACCAACTTTTCAAAGTCTAACTCGCTCCAAAAAACTTTTTTTGTATTGAAACTGTATTAACAGATACTAAGGAGTATGAGGTGCCCCCAGGGACATAAATCAGAATTAACTTGCATATACACATATTAAATTACTATGAGGTGCCCCCAGGGACATAAATCAGAATTAACTTGCATATACACATATTAAATTACACTCTTCCATATAATATACTGAAAACCTCACACAAACACTAGTAAAAAGCTCTGACATAAACTAGTGAAAACATTGACCTCTTATATAATCTACTTAAAAGCTCTCATACAAAGTAGTGAGAACTGTTCATATAAACTGGTGAAATGCTTTACCTTTCATACACCCTACTAGAAACCTTCCATATACACTATTAAAAAGCTCTCATATACACTATTAGAAAGCTCTCATATACACTATTAGAAAGCTCTCATATACACTACTAGAAGGCTCTCATAT